>NC_058419.1:73262385-73347861 GCF_002201575.2 Neomonachus schauinslandi | reverse complement strand
ACACACACACACACACACACACACACACACACACACACACACACACACACACACACACACCTCTTCAGTGTTACTTAATTACCGATCAGAAGGGCCAATAGTATTTGTATAAGAATATAGCAAAGGTTAGTCTCTTCCTTCCTTCTTTGCCTTCCAGGGCACTGTGTGTAACATTCCCCAGACAGCTAAGCAAGCATATATTTCATTGCATCTCCTGGCTTCCAGGCTTTGGACTTGAAGGTGTTCGAGCTTTCTGTGTGTCTTCATCCTCAAGACTTGTCTGACCTCCCTGGTAAGCAGGTCCACAGCCATAGGCCAGGAGAAAAGCTAACAAAGGTCGTAAATTATCCTCCATGTTCTTCAGCCATTGGTTTCCCTTGTCCAGCCAGAGGCATGTTTTAAAGTATGTTGAGGCCAGATTCAATAGAAACCTGAGCCAGCACCTGTGTAAATAAAATTTTAAGGCCTCTTTTCCTGAAGCCGGATGGATATTTTTTGAAACCAAGCCAGGTTGTCTTTTATGTAGAGTGCTGCCTTCTCTATTATTGGTGCCTTGGACCTCTTGGAGGAATCTGGTTTGGATGTAGTGTTATTATTTTGGTGGTGGTGGTGGTGGTGGTTGTTGTTTGGGGTAAGGGGGATTTCTTTCAAAAATAGGATAATGTCTTGGTATGACCTATGACTCTACTGTGTTTAAAATGAACACTGGGGATATGCTGGAATTCATTCTGCTTCCCATAGATTGGCTGTACGTCCCTCCACCCCCACTCACTCTTCAATGTTGATCCTTCTAAAACCGATCCAACCAAAACCAATGTGTAGCATACCGCTTATCTCTAACTCTTACCTGAATCACCTTCAGATCTTATCTAAAACCCTATGTGTTTGGGAGATGGTTAGTACCCTCTCAGGGGCTCCCGGGGCCCAGCAGTAGGTGGGTATCCAGTTCTTGAGGTTCCTTAGCTTTGCTCAGCTTCAAAATACAGACAGGGTTTGTCCTTTATTTGTGTTGATTATGACTAAAGGCCTCCTACTTCCCACTGCCCTGCCTCTTCTGTCACCCCACCTGTGTAGCCTCCATGACTCCCCAGAAACTCCTCTGTAGCCCATGTTACTTAGAAAAACGTTTTTCTTTGGCCTTTATGCAAATTGATGAGGACTAGCCAGCAAATTTAGGTTCAGATTATGATTACAAGGGAGCAGAAATAGATGTAGAAAACAAAATAAAGGGATTTGGATATGTGGAATAACTTCTCATCTACCTAAGAGCCCTACAAAGATACTAAAATGCTCTCTACCTAGGGTAAAATACTTAAGATTTAAGTCCGACGTTTGTTAACTGCGTGACCTTGGGAAAATGACGTCTCCCTGAGCTTCTCACCTGTAAAATGAGGATAATGATGACCATCCCCAGAGTAGTTATAAGAATTACATGAGGTTGGGGTGCCTGAGTGGCTCAGTTGGCTGAGCGTCCGACTCTTAGTTTCAGCTCAGGTTATGTTATCAGGGTCATGAGATGGAGCCCTGCATCCAGCTCTGCACTCAGTGAGCAGTCTGCTTGGTTTTCTCTCCCTCCTCCCCTCTCTCATAAATAAATAAAATATTTTAAAAAAAGAGTTCCATGAAGTAAGGCAACTGGAAGTTTCCTTTCATAGTGCCAGACTTTTTAAAAAATAAAGTGAACTGAACACTGTGGACAATGCCTCCTACTACATGAATGAAAAATCAGCCCCATATCAAATTATAGAATGTTTTTAGGGGTCCCATGATTTCACTGTAGAAATGCTAGTAATAATTAAATAATTCATGTGTTGCTATTTACATGGATAATTTGGTAGTAATTATTTTCAGACAGATGGCATATTTCAGACACAATTCAGAACATAATAGTTCGGCAGACGTGTACATTCTTAAGTACCAAAAAACCCAAAAGGAGTTGCCTAAGGCAATCAAGGGCAGCACAGAGCTCCTAGGCCCTGTCTCCTAGTGAGAGGCAACTAGATTTTAGGTATTGGTATTCTCATGGTCTAATGGCAGAGAAGAAGGGCTGGAGGTTAGTAGCTTTTACTCATTCATTTTCTTCAACAAGAATGTATTGTGTCAGGCCCTGTGTGGGCCCAGAGACAAGTGTGAGTTGGCCCAGTTGTCAGGGAGTTTCTAGTCTAATGGACATACTCTCCAAGGTCAGCTAAGTTTTAAGACAACTCTGACCAAAACCAGCACAGTTTGAGGGGCCTAGCCCTATCAGCAAGTCTGGAAGCCTTATCATCAACAACAAACAATAATGATGATGATAATCATAGGAGCTAATATTTACTGAACATCTTCTATGTGTTAGGCATTACACTAAGTGCTTACTTAATCTTCACAACACCCCTATGAGGTAGTAGATACTTGCAAATGAGGAAACTGAGGTACAGAGGACTAAGAGGACAGGAAGGAAACTAATCCATCTCAGTTCAACATACATTCAACCTCTATTATATATCAGGCCTTGTGCTAAGAACTAAGGAGAGAGAAATGAGTAAAAATCTCAGTCCAGCAGGAGCAACAGATAAGCACACAGTGAGGCAAGCATATTCCAGGCTTTCTGCTTGATACTGGAAACTCACTGATGAATGAGACACAGTCCTCCTTTCAAAGATCTCAAAGTTTAGTGGGGGATATCAATGTGGACCCAAAACTTAAATACTGCTCTGATAAGTATCATAAGAGAGATTCAGTAAAAAAAATGGGACAGATTATGCAGCAATTGATTATTTTAAATCAAAAGCCAAAAGAAACAATGTTATTAAGAATTATGGAGAGGGGCCCCTGGGTGGCTCAGTCAGTTGAGCATCCAACTCTTGGTTTGAGCTCAGGTCATGATCTCAGGGTCATGAGATGGAGCCCTGAGTCGGGCTCCATGCTGGACGTGAGGCCTGCATGAGTTTCTCTCTCTCTACCTCTCCTTCTGCCCCTCACCCTGACTCAGGTGGGCTCTCTATCTCTCTCTCTCTAGGGTGACTAAATAATTCTTTAAAAGAAAAAAAAAGAATTATAGAGAAACTAATTGATTTAAATCAAAGCCTCCCCCCCAAAAAAAGAATGTTAATCTAATTTTATTCCAGCTTGGTCATTTGTGTTCCTTTCATTTTTCATTTTTCATTCTGTTCCTAAAATGGATGATAAGTATTTGTTTTGCACCCAAGCATAACAAAATACTGCAGGAGGCTGTACTTACAATGTAGTTAAACTCTTCTGTTATCCCATTGCACGCCCACACTTTCTTCTTCCTCACCTTTACTCAGGCTACTCCCTCTGCTACAAGTGCTTTTTTTCCACATCCCCATATCCTTAAGTCCTACATTCCTTAAAAGCTTCACTCAAATGCCTCCTCCTCCATGAAGCCTCCACCCCATCAAAAGGCACCAAACCCTTGTGTGTACTCCGACAGCACTTCATGAGCCCCTCTCTTGTGGTTCTTACCACTTTTTGCTTTACCTTTCAGTAATGTTATTACCTATATTTTTCCCTCTGTTAGAGTGATTTCTTTAGTGGAAGGCTCATTTTGATGAAACCATGATTTTATTCTAGATGCATTGGAAACCTCTTTTGGGTTGTATTGTGCCTCATGGGCTTCAGCCTTCAATCTTAAACATGTGAAATTACATCACCTATCCGGAGTTTTATACTTTGTACTAATGGCTTTTTTAAATGCCCACCACCTTCACACAACAACTGACTAAAATGTATCTCATTCTTTTAGGCCTTGCCCTCCTGCATGCATAATTTATAGAACAACAGGTTTTTTTTCTTATGCATCTACTGTTAGATATTTAGGTTGTTTACATGTACTTAGGTTGTATTCATGTGCATTACATATTTTTCTTTTTATAATTTCCTTAGGACCCATTTCTACCAGTGGAAATACTGGGTCAAAAGCAGGGATTGTGGGTGGGAGCATGTGATAGGCAGATCTTTAGGAATGGCAGACACATTTGGGGAATTGGAGGGAGGCAGGTGGCTATATAGACAGCCAAAATCATATGCTTTGTGTTAAGAAATCATGAAAGGCCCCTCTGCTTGAAAGTATCTTGCTATGCATGATCTGCCACAGTGTCTGATACCCCGCCATATGTGGAACTGTTTTGGAAGACTTTACTTTCTGGGACACATTCAGCCATTATCAGGAAATATTATCGGGAATTAGGTTGTCAGTATATCCATTGGCAGGACTCTGGAGGCATGAAATACCAATCTCATGAATTCTGAAAGGCATAGGGGATTTGGAACAGGTTCTGTTATCTTTTATCTAGAATAAGAAGGCTTAGATAAAGCATCAAAGTGGCAAGCTCTGAGGAGCCAAGGGTCAAATGAAGGCATTGAGCATTTGGTAGGATGAAAGAACAGAAGGGGAAGAGAGAAGCAGAGGAAGGGCTGTGGAGAGAGATAAATATGTTTCACTTAACAGGACTTGGAATTGTGCTAGGTTCGTGGGTACAACAGAAGCAGTGAGATCACTTTATGCTAGGGAGAGACGATGGAGTTCTGAGCAGCCAATAGCTGACTTTAGATAGAATTGTAGGGGTGATGGCCTGAGGGGATATCCAGGTCCAAATTAGCTTCTGTAGACATTAGAAAACCATGAGGATTTTGGACATCAAAAAACCAGCAGGGCAGGAGAACTTAGGGCAGCACAGCAGACTTAGTACATACAAGTCAGTCCACAGCAGCCATCACACAGGATTACAACCACTAATGTACGATGGAGGCCAGCTGTCATTCCCTTTTGTGATGGGAAGATCTTTAGAAAAGGTAGGTGCCTTTGAGGAGTTGGAGGGAGGCAGTTGTCTATATTCACCTATCAGCTGACTTCACTGACGTGGTGCGGGGGTTGTGGCTTTCAGATACTTTAGTTTTCTTTTTTGGTGGAGACTGCAAAATCTACCACAGAACTGTAAATTCTATACGGGAAAAAAACAAAAAAAAAACAGGCTCCCCAGGTTACAGTAGAACATGGAACCCTCTGTGTTTGAGGATAGGGAGGCTCTGTAAGAATCAAACTGCATTTTCCAGCTCTATCCCCCAGGGTTGTTTTTTGTCTTTTTGTCCCCCTTGGGACTCAGTTTCTCTTACTTTGGTTCCTCGTGCTACCACCCGCTGTTCTTGGCCTCTTCACCCTCAATATAAGTATAGACCACATTCTTTGGGTTCCCACAAAACGAAAAAGATGAGCTCTTATTCATCAAAATGCATATTAGTAAATACTGAGGGAAAACAAACTGGATACCCGTATAGAAAATAAAGGTAGGAAAAAAAAAAAAAAGAAAGAAAAGAAAGGTAGGAATCTGTTCCTTGGAATCCCAGATAAGACAATAAAGAACGTTCTTTGGGCATTAGATGTCTTCCCATAAGGTGGCTCTCCTTTGGCCACGTCACCTTGGCCCAGTCTTTACTTGGTAACATTCTTCCTTATTTGTTAACCCATCCACTATGTTCCTAGGGTGTCCTAGGGAAATGCCAAAAACTTAAACACATATCCAGCAAAAGGAAGGTCACTTTCTAATAGCAAGCCCTTATACGATGCTGTGAACATTTGACACCTACACTGCTAGGAACACTAGTGAGTGACCTGACCCCTCTTTGGAGCAGAATGTGATTGATATATTGCTTCAAGGAGACCCTCACTGTTCTAGGAAATATAATCCAGAGTTTGCTGACTCACATCAGGGAATATGTACAGACAATGGGTCCTGCAGATAAGCCTTCCTCTGATTAGCTTCAGAGATTTTAAAGCAGCTAAGATGTGGTAGAGTGGGCCTTAGGAAATTCATTTGATCTCTCTCTAAGCTCAATTTCTTCATCTATAAAATGGAGATAACGCAGTTGGCTGAAAAGCCAAAGAAATTGATGCTTATAAAATCACTGTATAAATTGCAAAGTGTCATATGAGTATGAGTTTCTATTTTCTAGGGGATCTCCTTACCATTGTTCAGGACAATCATGGCTATTGTTAAATAAATACTTGGCGTCTGACCACCCTGGAACCTTTTGTAAGGAGAGTTGCCTGTAGAGGAAACAGCTTTACTTGCAAATCACTTCATGGCTTACATGTTTTCTTTTTCTTTACTTCTTTTATTTTTTTTGGCTTTCATGTTTTTTATGCACATAGATCATTAATATATAAAGCATATCTCCTCCAATCTGCAGTCACATCACAATGATTATCTTTGAATCAGAGCTTCTCAAAGTGAAAGTACCCCCCAATAGTCCATTACAAATATAACGTACAAATTGATATACAATATGTCCAACCACTTTTGCATGATACAGGGATAGGCAGATATATAATTTTATTTATGGAGATACTATCTCCCAGCAAGTGAGCAGTGGCCAGAAAATGGCCAAGAAAGGCCATGAAGAGTGCCTTCCCATCAGGGCTCAGCTTTCAGCTTTCATTGGAAGGTTACTAAAATCCTGTGCAGATAAGTTGCAAGGTTTATAGAAAAACCAAAACTTGCTCCAAGAGCAAGCCCTTGTTTCTTTGCCTAGTGTTTTTAATTCCCAGCAGACATGACTTTGATCTGGCATTTGGCAACAGGGCAGTGTTCTAAGCTGCACACAAATTGGGGAAGACAAGTGATATTATTGGAATGAATTTATTTGTTGTAAGTTATAAATATATGGGTTTTTTCAATTCCATCATCCTCAAAATTGTATCCATTTTCCCCAGTGGAGCAGTTTCTCTGCCTTTAATATGCTTGCTTTGCGCTGGGCATTCTTGCCTGGCTAACACATGAACCTTGCGAAACTGATTCCAAGGTCTTTTTCTTTGTTTTTTGTTTTTTTTTCTCTTGATGCCCAAACTGCCAGGGTCAGTAGTGGCTGCGGTGGGCTCACAATGAGGTGGCAGTAAGCTGAGCTTTGTCCTCTGGCCTCCCTTGACCCATTCCATCCATCATCCAGAGGGCTCTAAGCCAGCATTCCACAGAGCAGCCTCACCAAACTCACTGAGACTGAAGGGGAACCATGTTTTCAGTCATTACAGAGAAAAGGAATGAGACTTAAAATTTGTAAAACTATGGTGCTCTCTTTGTTGGTTCTTTTCATTCCAGAAAAATATTAATCTTCTTTAGGAAACTATCAAAACCTTATGAGCTTCCAGGACCTGGACTGCTTCCTTAAGAAGCACAATATGGGGAAGTCTCTTGGCCAACAAAATATGAAAAAAATCAATCATTTATTCATTTATGCATTCAACTAATGTATATGGAGATTTTTCTATTCATTCCAGTCTGGAATGACAAAAAAGAGTAAGTTTTCTCCTTGTCTCCCTCCCAATCTAATGAGGAAGATATCTATTACTTCATTTTATAATGATCTATCACATTTCATATACTGCTGGATATTTATATTTATTTCACATACCACAATATTTACCCTTTGTAAAATGTGCCACTCCATGGTTTTTAGTATGTTCAAGAAGTCATGCAAGCATCACTACTATCTAATTCTAGAGAATTTTCATCATCTTGAAAAGATACTCTGTACCCGTTAGCACATACTCGCAATTTCCTCTCTTCTCAGACTCAGGTAACCACTAAAATACTTTCTGTCTCTGTGGATTTATCAATTCTGGACACTTTATATAAAAGGAACGACACAATATGTGGACTTTCTATCTGGATCCTTTCATTTAGCATGGTGTTTTCAAGGTTAATCCATGGTTTATTATGCATCAGTACTTCATTCAATTTTCTGGCTAAGTAATAATTTTTGGGTTGTATGGTAACTCCATGTTTAACTGACCAGGTAGTTGTTTTTTTTTTTATAGATACTGCACTGTTGTACATTCTGATCAGCAGTGTATGAGGCCTCAAATTTCTCCATGTACATGCTAATACCATATTATCTGTTACTTTATTATTAATTATTGTTATTACTCCCATCCTAGTTGGTATGAAATGGTATTTCATTGGGGTTTTAATTAGCATTTTGCTAATGGCTTATGATGTACATTTTTTCAAGTGGTTGTTGGGTGTCTGTATATCTTCTATAGATAAATGACTATTCATATTATTTGTCCATGTTTTAATTGTATTATTCCTTTTTTATTATTGATTTGTATGAGGTGGGGTCCAACCTCATTCTTTCCCATATAGATATCTTGCTGTCCTAGCACCATTTGTTGAAAAGAGTATCTTTCTCCATAGAGTTGTCTTACTATCCTTGTTGAAAAACTATTAATCGTAAATGTATGCACTTATATCTGGACCCTTAGTTATATTCTACTGAACTATATGTCTCTCCTTAGGCAACTACCATAGTATTTTGATTACTGTAGCTTTGTAGTAAGGTATGAAATTGAGAAGTGTGAGTCTTCTACATGTCTTTCATTTTCAAGATAGTTTTGGCTATTCTAGGACACTTGCATTTCCATATACATTTTTGGATCACTTTGTCAATTTCAGGAAAAGTGCTAGCTGGGTTTTTTGATACATATTATATTGAATCTGTAGATCAATATGGGTAGCATTGTCATGTTAACAATATTAAGTCTTTAAGTTCATCAACACAAGATGGCTGTCTATTTAATTATTCTTTAATTTATTTCAGCTATGTTTTATAGTTTTCAGTGTCTAAGTGTTACAGTTATTTGGTCAAATTTACCCCTAATTATTTTATTCTTTTTGATGCTTTTGTAGATGGGGGTTTTTTCTTAATTTCATTTTGGATTATTCATTGCTACTCTGTAGAAATACAATTAATATTTGTATAGTGATCTATTATACTGCATCTTTGCTGAATTCATTTATAAGCTCTAATATTTATTTTGTGTATTTTTTAGAATTTTCTTCATATAAGATAATATCATCTGTGAAAAGAAATAGTTTAACATTTTCCTTTTCAATCTGTATGCCTTTTATTTCTTTTTCTTGTCTAATTGCCCCAACTAAAACAGCTACTACCATGTTGAATAGTAGTGGTGAGAGCAGACATTGTTGCTGATCTTGGGGAGGAACCGAGGAAGCTTCTAGTCTTTCACCACCAGCTGTGGGTTTTTCATAGATACCTATTATCAGGTTGAGGAAGTTTCTATGTAGTCCTGGTATTTTTATCATGAAAACTTGTTGGACTTTGTCAAATGCTTTTCCTCTGTCTATTCAGATCACCATGTGTTTGTGCATTTTATTCATTAAACTATAATATTACATTGATTGATTTTTGTTTATTGAAACAACCTTACATTCCTAGGATAAATCTCACTTGATTATGGGGTATAATCCTTTTTATACATTGCTGGATTTGGTTTGCAAGTATTTTGTTCAGATTTTACCTTTATATTCATAAGAGATAGTGGTCTTTAGTTTTCTTTTTGCACTTATTCTTGTTTTGTTATCAGGGTAATAATAGTTTCATAAAATGAATTGGAAAGCGCTCCTTTATCTTTTTCTTTTTTGGAAGTGTTTGTAAATAATAAGTATTAGTTCTTTAAACATTTGGTAAAATTCCCTGGTAGAGCCATGTGTTCCTGGGCTTTTCTTTATGGGAAATAATAATAATTGTTATTAGTATTAGTTATTATCATTACTAATTCAATATCTTGTTATAGGTCTGTTCAGATTTTCTTTTTACTTCTGAGTCAGTTTTGGTGGTTTATATCTTTCCGGTAATTTCTTCATTTCATCAGTGTTGGCATACAATTGTTTGTAATATTCCCTAGTAATCTTTATTTCAGTAAGATTTATTTCAGGTAAGATGATTCAAGAAATTCTTTATTTCAATAGTATTGTCTTTCATTCCTGATTTTCATAATTTGAGCTCTCTTTCTTTTTTATATTGGCTAGTTTATTAAAGGGTTTATCCATTTTTTGATCTTTCCAAAGGACCAAGATTTGGTTTTCCTCATTTTCTTTTTTGTTTTATATTCTCTACTTCATTTATTTCTTTTTTTAGTAATCTTTACACCCAATGTGGGGCTCAAACTCACAACCCCAAGGTCAAGGGTAACATGCTCCTCCAGCTGAGCCAGCTAGGCACCCCTACTTCATTTATTCCTGTTCTAATCTTTTTAAAGAAAAAAAAATTCTATTTATTTATTTGAGAGAGAACACAAGGGGGAGGAAGAGCAGAGGGAGAAACAGGCTCCTGCGGATCAGGGAGCCCAACACAGGGCTGGATCCCAGGACCCTGGGATCATGACCTGAGCTGAAGGCAAACGCTTAACCGACTGAGCCACCCAGGCGCCCCTTCTATTCTAATCTTTATCACTTTTTCCCTCCTGCTTTCTTTTAGTTAGTTCTCCCTCTTCTAGTTCTGTCTTTTGGGATGTTAGTAGGGAGAACTACATCTTTTTAATGTAGGTATTTATAGCTATAAATTTCCCTCTAAGCATTGCTTTCATTGAATTTCATAAATTATGGCATGTTATCTTTTCAATTCATTTTATATTTTCTTACTTTCCTTATATTTTCTTCTTTGACTCATTATACTGCATTGTTTAATTTTCATATATTTGTGAGTTTCTGAAGCCCTCCTGTTACAGGTTTATAATTTTATTTTATTTTGATCAGAGAATATTCTTGGTATGACTTCAATCAATTTAAATTTATTGACACTCATTTATGGCCTTGAATGTGTTCTTTCCTGGAGGATGTTTCATGTGCACTTGAGAAGAATATGTATTGTGGTGTTTCAGGGTGGAGTGTTGTGTAGATGCCTGTTAGGTCTAATTTGTTTATGGTGTTCGTGACTTCCCTTTCCTTATCTTCTTACTTGTTCTATGCTTTATTGAAAGTGTGGTATTTAAGTCTCCAGCTTTTATTGTTGAATCATCTATTTTTCCATTCAATTCTGCCAGTTTTTACTTTTATGTTTGGGGGGGCTCTGTTATTAGATGCATATGTTTACAACTATATGTCTTCCTAGTGGATTCAACATGTTACCATTATAACATGTCCATCTTTGTCTCTAGTCACATATTTTGTCTTAATGTTTATTTCATCTGATATTAGTATAGCCAATCCAACTCTCCTTTGGTTACTGTTTGCATGGAATATCTTTTTCAGTCCCTTTGCTTTCAATCTATTTTTGTCTCCGGATTTATTTTTTTTAAGATTTTATTTATTTGAGAGAGAGAGTGCACGAGTGGAGGGGAAGAGCAGAGGGAGAGAGACAAGCAGACAGAGATCAAGAGCTGAGCCAAAATCAAGAGTTGGACGCTCAACCAACTGAGCCACCCAGGCACCTCTGTTTCTGTCTCTGAATTTAAAGTGTCTCCTATAAACAGCATAGTTGCATCTTGTTTTTTCAATCCATTCTGCAAATCTGTTTTTTAATGGCAGTGTTTACTCCAACTACATTTAACATAATTAACTTATTTTCTTATTATGTTCAGTTAGCCACCATATAGTACATCATTAGTTTTTGATGTAGTGCTGAACTATAACACCTAGTGCTCATCACAACACGTGCCTTATTATAAGGTAGAATTTACACCTGCCAAAACTCATGGTTTGTTGTTGCTGGTGTTTGTTGTTGTTTCTGTTATTTGCTTGTTTAGTGACTCTTTGGAACTAATTCTAGATGCCTGGGAATATACTGAAGCTTTTCAAAGCCTCCTGTGAACATTTCATTTCCCCACTTTTTAAAAAAGATTTTTATTTATTTATTTATTTATTTTTTATTTTTTTATTGGCACGTGGAGCTTAACATGGGGCTTGAACTCACGACCCTGAGATCAAGAGTCGGACGCTTTACTGACTGAGACACTTAGGAGCCCCTTAAGATTTTATTCTTAAGTAATCTCTGCACCCAACATGGGACTTGAACCCACAACCCCGAGGTCAAGAATTGCATGTTCCACCAACTGAGCCAGCCAGGAGCCCCATCATTTCCCCACTTCCTCCAAGCATTTCAGTTAGCTCATTGACTGCCACACTTGCTATCTACCAACTTAGCCAGGTGGATAGTCAGCATTTGCCTCTGATTATTTTCTAGAAACTCCCCCAGGGAAAAAGCTGTTTATACCAAGCAGACTATAAGTCAGGTTAAATAAACACAGTCTTGAGAGTAGTGTTTCAGAATCCCCAGACAGGTCAAATAAAGGCAGTTCTCTAAGAAAGAGTATTTGAAGGAGTCCCAATGCCATTTTGTCTCCTCCTTTGGTTACCAGGCTGGTTTTTACCATGACTGGTTTTCACCATCACTGCAGGCTATTTTTCATGGTTACTATGCTACTGAGGAAGGAGTGACAGGGAATAGGGTAAATTTAAACACTGCAAAGTTTTGAGTAAATTCTCCCTAGCTACATGTGTTTGGTTAATTTCTAGAGTTCTTAAAATATTGATTCTGACCCCCCACCCTTTTTTTGCCAGTTTTCTAATTTCCTTTATGGAGTAGAGAATTTTAGGAGTTCCTCCCTCCTTCATTTTCTCTGACATTACTCCAGTCTAAGATGTTTTGATTGAGAACTTCCCAACCTTTAAAAAAGTGAACATCTAAAGTGTCCAAGAAAAATGACCCTGAAAGTTAATTGAATTTTCAGGATCCTTCAGCTATTCATAGGATCACTCACCCCAATGTTGTTTTGTTTGTTTGTTTGTTTGTTTGTTTGACAAGCAAGAAGAAAAATGTTGTTTTTCACATGTGATTCATACAAAAATGTAGGCCAGGCCATGTTTCCCCCTCTACTCCAAGTCCTCCAGTCTCTCTCCATCTCACTCAGAATAAAAGTCCTTGACCTAAAAGTTATTGGCCTTTAAGATCACAAATGATCTGTACTGCTGTTACCTCTCAGACCTCATATACTACCACTTTTCCTCCTGCTATATAGTTGCACTGGCTTCTTTGCCAGTCCCCCAAAATGATAGGCATTCTCCCACATTGGGGCCTTTATATCAATTATTCCCTCTGCCTTGAATGCTCTTCCTTAAGATATGCATGGCTTACTCCCTCACTTGCTTCAAGTTTTTTCCTAAATGTCACCCCAATGAAGCCTGCTTCCACCGCTCAATTTAAAATCAGTCTGTCCCAGCACTCTCCTCCCCTTTACGATGCTTTTTGTCCATAGCAATTGTTGCTTTCTAACATACTACTTAATTTTTTAATTAATTGAGTCTAGTGTTTATTGTCAGCTTCCTTCCCTCCTGCGCCTCCTCACACACATTAAAATGAATATTAGTCAAGGTAATGATTTTTTTTATTATTTGTTCACTTACATGTTCTAGGCATCCAGAACACTGCCTGGCATAGAGTAGATATTTAATAAATATGTATTGAATTAATTAATTTCGTAATTCTGCCCAGATTTTTCTTAATATTTTATCTGTTTTATGGAATAGAAACCAGTGCCTAGTATAGATTCTGCAACTTAATAGGTGTTTAACAATTTTTTGTTGAATGACATAATGAATATTATGCCCCATTTCCAACCCTTTGTTTATCCAGTATTGTCAGGTAAATGGAATGTTCCACCTAAATGAACTTTTCCAGATAACTGATCTCCAGAAAGTCTAGGTTTTAAAATTTTTATATATCTTAATGGAATAGGTAAAATGGTTTGCATGCCTTCCAAAACATAGCAGAGTGACTATAATTAACTTGTTTTGTTGCTATTTGGAAAACTATGGAGAAAAGAATGGGAGTAAGAGTCAAAATACTTGATTGTGGCACTGATTTCATCTCTTAACTGCATGAGCTTGGATGACTCTGTTAACCATTCTGAACCTCAGTTTTATCATTTGTAAAATGATAATAATTGCCCTGAATAGCTGTATTGTTGTGAGGTTCAGAGAAGACAGTGGATGGGAACACTATCTGTAAGTTGTAAAGCTACCTACAAATGCAAGGTGGAGGCTATATAAATGTTTATGATTTAGGAAGATGCTGGATATATATGAACTGATCCTTACTGGTGGATATTTAGGGAACAAAGAAGGGGTACACTCACTATGAGAATGACTAAGCCTGAATAACATCGGGGTTGCCTATCATTAGTTGAAGATAATTTTACATTCCTGATGTTCCAGAGTGGGCCTCTTTCAAAACTGGAATTTTGCAAGTCTCCTTGTCCTGGATTACTAATAATTATTGATGTTTTACATGTTTTAGAGCCAAGGATGACTCTTGTGTTTTTAGGAAAATTTCTTGTGCCCTTAGTGCTGAAAATGTACTCCAAAGTGCATAGACACTCAAATACCTAGGGGCCCTTGGGACAGTGAAAAAAGAACAGATGAAGTTAGACCTGTTTGTCAGCTGATGTTCCTCCAGTTGGCCTGGGTGGGTTTTTCTTTTTTTGTTTGTTTTTGGTTTTGTTTTGTTTTTCATTAAGGAAAGCCTAGCAACATGTACTCTTTGAGTTCTCCTGCGTTTTCTAGTCACAAATGGAAAGGAGTAATTTATTCATTTTTGGGGTTCTACATTATAGAGGAATTTTAAGATTAATGATAGACTTCTCATTTTGTCAGTAACCGTTATTTTTGTTCATAATTCAGTTGATTTTTTTTTTACATTTTTGGTGAGAATTCTTTTGGGGAATTCAAATGTATAACAGGAAAATACATTATCTTTATGGCAAATGGAGGGTATGGATGGACCTTTCTCAAGGGATGCAGTTTCCCGGCCTCATTCTCTGATGGTTGGAAGGTAAAGCCTAGGCGTGCTTTAACTAAGCAGTCAGCATGCCAGCCGTTCACTCTACCACCCCACTAACCTCCAGATGTCATTTTCCTAGCCATGCCTATTGGTCAGTTATGGTAACTGATCTTTCAGATAGTAATCACCAAAAGGCAGGCCAAAGCAGAGGTTGGGGGAAGGAACGGTCATCTGTTTGTCTGTCTTAAGGTAGCTGTAAAAAGAAAAACCGTTGTTTTTGGTACAAAGGGAGAGAAAAATGGATGGAATCAATGTGTTTGTGATATTTTAGAGTTTTTGATGACCAACAAATCATTGGTTTTACAGCCTGTTAAATTCATCAGTCTTGGCTCTTTCCAACCTTTGTGCCTTTTCAAATGTATCCTTTCCTCTGCCTGAAATGCTCTACATTGCCATTTTACAGTAAGCTAAATTGAGGTCCGGAGAAGTCAAGTGACTTGCCCCAAGTTGCAGCTAGTAAGAAGCAGAGCAAGGACCTGAAGGCAATCTGTGCAACTACAATGCCCCATTTTTTCCCTACTGTACTACACTGGCTCCTTTCTTTATGGTTTCCACTGATTCCTCTGAGTGCCCCACCTCAAACCTTCAGCACCTTTGTGGGGCTTTGCTAGAGTCAGAAAGAAATTTTGGCTTCTTAGTGCTACGAGTCCATCACAGCGTGACTCTCCTAAGGGGGAAGTCACTCAGAACAGTCCTTGGGAGAGACTTGGAGAAGGTGGCTACGAAATAATTGGGATGCAGGCTCGCATCTTCCTTCCTCCAATTAATAATGCTTCAGCCCTCGCTAGGGATGGCCGTGACACCATAGGCAACCTTGACCTCAGTGAGGCAGCACTTAGGGGAGGCACTAAAAGCTTCTCCAGATTTTCTTGAAGCTGTCACACAGTTCAGCTAGTCCTTAATGGGGCCCAGGCTTGGGTTTTTCTCTCTATATACCTTTTCCTTTCCTTTTTGTTTTCTTTTCCTTTCATCTTTTCTCCTCCTCACCACATCCTTCCTTTCTCCTTCTCAGCCCCACCCCTTCCTCCTCCCTCTCCTCTCCTCCTTCTTTTCTTTTTCTTCTTTCTCTGTCTCTCTCATCTTTAATCTTGTCCAGAAGCATGTAAGTGTTTTGGTAAGGTCTACACTATAATCATCTTGCTATGTAGCTTTTGAACTTTCAGGACATCTAATCAGAACAACACTGAGAAGGAGAGCACAGTGCTCACACACAGATGTGCGTCTCAGCTGTAGATTATTATATTTCAGTTTTCAAATTTGATCTTGGATATATAGGAAGGAGATATAAATAATTTGATTAAAGCTCTTTATTGTGGAACACTTGATAAATAAATAACATTAGGGCGCCTGGGTGGCTCAGTTGGTTAAGCGACTGCCTTCGGCTCAGGTCATGATCCTGGAGTCCCGGGATCGAGTCCCGCATCGGGCTCCCTGCTCGGCGGGGAGTCTGCTTCTCCCTCTGACCCTCCTCCCTCTCATGCTCTCTGTCTCTCATTCTCTCTCTCAAATAAATAAATCAAATCTTTAAAAAAAAAAAAAGAAAGTAAAATGACTATTAGTGAAGAACCAGTTGTGTGCCAGTAAGCTGGATTTCTGCCTGCAAGGGGTAAGGGTCAGTGGGGAGCCCTTGATATTGTAGTGTTTGCTAATTTCCATGCTGTAGATACTCCTATCAGGACTGATTTAAGCTAACAATATTATAGCACTGAATGTGAAAGTGGGAAGTGATGCTTAGAATCGGTTTTTATGAGTCACTACAAGCCAACTCCAGCACAACAGTGGACAGAGCTCAAGGGAAGACAGCTTGAGAACATAAAACTTTGGTTTGACCAAATGTCAAATGACCTTGGCAGAAGTTAGCTGGCCATTCCTTATGGTGTTTTCCTTGGTGAGTTTGGAGCCTGTACCTCTCCCAGATGGTCTTTCCAAATCCCATCTGAAGGACATCATCTGTTTGATGCTCCCCAAAGTACTTACCTGAGTGGCCTGAACCTCACTAATCTCCAGAGTAGCAAAAACAGCAAGGGGCTTTGTAAACTGTCAAATGTTATTCCAGTGTCGAGCATTTGTCCTGTTATTAATCATGTGTCAGCTGTAAAAATCCATAAGCCATATTTTGGCTATTGTGGACATTGCTGGTGTGTATATAGTATACATTTTATATATATATATATATGTATATATGTGGAATATTACTCAGCCATCAAAAAGAATGGAATCTTGTCATTTGCAAGGATGTGGATGGAACTAGAGGGTATTATGCTAAGCAAAATAAGTCAGTCAGAGAAAGACAAATATCATATGATTTCACTCATGTGGAATTTAAGAAGCAAAACAGATGAATATAGGAGAAGGGAGGGAAAAATAAAGCAAGATGAAATCAGAGAGGGAGACAAACCATAAGAGACTCTTAACTCTAGGAAACAAACTGAGGGTTGCTGAGGGGAGGTGGGTGAGGGCATTAAGGAGGGCACTTGATGGAATGAACACTGGGTGTTATATGCAACTGATGGATCACTAAATTCTACCTCTGAAACTAATCATACACTATATGTTAATTAATTGATTTTAAATTTAAAAAAAAGAATAACGTTGGACCCTTATCTTAAAAGAAAAATCCATAAGCTATTAAGTCACTTGCAAGTTTCCTCCCCTAGCTGCACATTAGAAGCAGTGGGGGGACATCTTAAAAAATCACAGTGCCCACCCTTACCCCCCAATCAATTGAATTAGAAGTACTGGGAGTGAAACCAGGCATCAGTACTTTGTAAAATCTCTACAGGTGTTTCTGACTTGTACCCATGGTTGAGAATTACTACCCTGTACAACCTGGTTTTGCCACCCAGTCAACTTTCCCTACCACATCCCCTCCCCTAACATATGCCAGCCCCACTGGCCACCTTGCTATTGCAAGAACACACCAAATTCATTTATTACATTTATTACATTTGAATTTGCTATTCCTTCTGCTGAGAATGTTCCTCCTCTGGCTCTTTGCATGTCTGGCTCCTATCATTCAGCTGTCAGCTCAAATGCCACATCCTCATAGAATCTTTCCCCACTCTACCTCAATTTATTTCCCCATTCTATCACAGTACCCCTTCCTTCATTGTATGTATCACCATCTGAAAATACTTAATTTATTATTCACCACTTATTTATTACTTGTCGGTTTTCACCAAAAGATCACCCAAGTTGTAGGCAAGGCCTTTGACTTATTATGCACTGTTGTTTCCCTGGTTGCCTAGAATAGTGCCTGGAACATAGTAAGTGTACACTCAAAGATTATTTAATCATTAGAGGATAGTTATTAAACACCTTCTGTGGATGAACTCAATGGATAAATTAAAAAACTTCTTTATGTTAAAATTTAAGCTGCATAGCATGGCATTCAGGGCTATTCATGATCCAGCCACTATCTAACTTGTCAGCTTTACCTTCTACTTCCTGTCCTCTTAAAGCAGGGGGGCCATGTGAATGGCAGTAGCTAGGGAAGATGGTTTGAAACTGAACACTGAAGAGTTCATTTTAGCAGAGAAGTGTGTGTGTGTGTGGGGGGGGTGTTAAGACAGGGAGAAGGTGGAATGTTTGTGACCAGCACAGGGACCAATGAAGAGAGCAGCATGGCCAGAAGATGGTTGCTGATGGAGGGAAATAGAAGACAAGATAAGTTCAGTAACATTACCTGTAAGTCTTCTAATGTTCTTCCTTTTACAGATCACTTGCACATGTATTCTGTACCATTTGCTTTGTATAACTTTATGAAGTAGACGATGCCATTATGGTTATCCTCATTTTTTAGGTGAGAAATCAAGGCTCAGACTTAATGAGGGCAATTGGAGCTGGGCTTTGACACTTGCTGTCTTTTTTTTTTTTTAAGATTTTATTTATTTATTTATTTATTTATTTGAGTGAGAGAGAGCAGAGGGAGGAGCAGAGGGAGAGGGACAGCAGACTCCGTGCTCAGTGTGGAGCCCTACACAGGGCTCGATCCCAGGACCCTGAGATCATGACCTGAGCTGAAATCAAGAGTGGAACGCTCAACCAACTAAGCCACCCAGGTGCCCTGACACCTGCTCTTCTGATTGTCAGTCCAGTGGTCTTTACATTTTCATTTTGTGGAGCTTAGGTCAGATTGTGGAAGGTACTGAAAGCAAAGAAGATGGATCTGGGCTTAATCCCTGTCCCCTCTCACTAGAGTTAACCATTAGGTCAAAAGAAATAAGAATTATTTTCATTATTTATAAACACTCTTAAAAAGCCTCCCAGTAAAGCATTAGCTGAGAGCCCACCCGTGGTACTGGATTAACTGATACCTGTGTTTCTGGGTGGGTAGGACAGGTGGGGAAATGGTCACATCCATGGAATCAAAGGGACTCTGCTACCTTTCAAGCCCTTTTCACAGAAGAACTTCCTTTTGCCAGGGTATAGACTGTGTGCCTGGTGTTGTCTAGCCTGTTCCATAGGCCCAAAAGCAGTATCTTGGGGAAAAATTTACTAGGAATCAACAATGCTTGGAATTGCATTTCAAAGAGGAGGACTCCTTGGACAATTAGGCCAGAGGTTCTAGGTTGTCTTGGCTCCAGAAAAAGTTACATCCGTAGGATGCATGACCCTAAACAGGCCTTGGACTTGTTCCAGTCATGTAGGACACTCGGGGAGAGGCGCTTAGCTCCTTTTTTCTATAGAGTAGTGTTGTTTTTCAGGGGAAGCCCTTAGAGACCTCCTTGAATCACACTCAGGAGAACTCTGAGACACCCATCAGAAATTCCAGTGTGAGTAAAAGACTTCTGAATCCACCTTCCTTAGGTTACTACTATTTTCTTAGTGCCTACCACACTCCCTTCTAAATTAAGGGAACCAAGGTCAAGAGAGAAGTAGAGATAACACACCAGGTCACATAGTGATTCAGTGAAACAGAAGGGCTAATCCTCAGATCTTCCTCTTTCCTCCTCTGTACTCTTTTACTGTTCTACCCTGCCTCTGTCTTTGAAGCATAGTGTCAGGACCCATTTGAGAAGAGATAACACATTGATAAGGGCAAACATCAACATCGCAGGTCATACAGACCTGGTTTCTGATCCTGCTTCTGCCACTTACTAACTGGTGACTGTAGGTGAGTCATTCAGCATCTCTGAGACTTAGTTTCCTCAATTCTAAAATAGGAATAGTAGCTACCTGGAAGAGTTTTGACAGAATTAAATGAAGTAACATCTTTGAAGGCCGTTTGAATAGTACCTAATCAAAGCACAGTGGGATCCCCCCTTTCCTTTTATTGCTCTTGCCCAAGAAGTCAAGTTTTACTCATCCTTCACACTTTGAATAGGCAGTATAGGTAGTTGTAGCATTATCCTGTAGCATATCCTGACATAAGTCAGGATAGAAGCAAATAAGATATTTGTTCGGTTATAGTGGTTAAATAGAAAGCATATGCACCCTGGATTGAAACTGAGCTATATTCTTTGGTATCAGTAAGCACTCTGTATCTTGGGTTTCCTCATATATAAATTGAGGATAATTGTCTGTACCTTCCCTCCTTTGAAGAAAGGCTCAGCAGTATAATGAATATGAAAATTATTTTGAAATAATAAAGCAAATGTGCAGAGAACATAGTGGGCAAGAGACTTGAGTTTTAATCCCATCACTGTCACTGACCGATTATTTAATCTTAGTCTTGTCCATTCTGCTTTCTGGATCTCAGTTTCCCCATTTGTAAAATGAGAACGTTGGATTAGATAATCTCTGCAGAGGCCCTTGCCTTTCTGACATCCAAGGAGTTTATTATTAAAATAAATAATATAGATAAGATCTGTATAATGCTTTATGCTTTTTATGTTATTTTCACATGTATTGTCTCATATGAGAATACCACTACACTGCTGGATTATGAATAATAAGGCCTGGATTCTTGTCCCTGTTTTGACATTGGCTCATGCTGTATAGCCTTAAGCAAGGTTCCCCCCTGCCCCCATTCTCTGAGTCTCAGTTTCTTAATCCATAAAATAGGAGAGATGGGGTTTGGATTAAATCAGTAGGTCTTAGCTTTTCCACAAAGCCCTGGGGACTCCTACAGAGTTTCTCTAAGGCATACCACAATGCTAAGGCTGCAGAGAAGGGGAGAAAGGGAGAGGTGTGGCCGGACGAGTTCTAAGTTTCCTATGCCTACTTCAGGCAGATTAGGTTTAATTTCATCTGTTTTCTATATATGGGGTCTCTATGTAATATTTCACTTATAAAAAAAGTTTCACTGCAATAGAAAAAAAAAACTTGAATAAATGTGCTCTAAAGCCTTAGGTATTAAAGGTGGGATTCAATAAAATATGTTGTTTGGTAACTTCATTTTTGTCATTGTTTTAACAAGACAGAATATTGTGAACACCTTTCCGAGTTAAAAAGAAATGACTGTACAGCATTCTACTGCATAAAAATGGAATAATTTAACCATCCCCTTAATGTTGGACATTTACATTTTTCCAATATTCCCTATTTACATAGTGCTATATTGAACTTTTTTGTACTTAAATAATTGTTTTCTTATAAAAAGTTTCCAAGAAATGGAATTTCTGGTTAAAGGTTCTGTGTATTTAATTTTTTTGGATATGTTGCAAAATTGCTCTCTAAAAGTTTATACTCCTACGAGTAATACCTCTTTGCCAATATTTGGTATTTAATCTTTGCCAATCTGACTTATGAAAAAGACATCTTATTTAATTTGTATTTCTATGATTTCTAGTGAAATTGAAGTTCAACAATTTTAATATATTTATTGTTCATTTATATTTCTTCTTTTAATTTATTTTTCATGTCTGTTGTCCATTTTTCTATTGCACAGATCATCTTTATATATCAGGGAAATTGACCACCGCTTTTACATGCTTGATGTCAACGTATTTTCCTTAGTTTGTGGTTGTCTTTAAGTTTTATAAGAAAGTTTAAATGTTTTCTAGTCAAGTCTCTCAAAATGTTCACTTTTGTTTCTGTATTGCCATTCTTTAAAAAGCCTTTTTCTACCTTTAAAAATAATTTTAAAACCCTGTATTTCCTAACAGTACTTTAATGCTTTCCTTTCGTTTTTTTTTTTTTTTTCCATTGACATCTTTAATTCATATGGAGTTTATTTTGGTTTCAACTAGTAATTTAAGTTTTTTCACTTTCCCAAATGATTTACCAGTTGTTCTGACACCATTTAATGAATAAGTCATCGTTTCTTCACTGATTTAGAATAACATAGTATATATATGGAGTCTGTTTCTGTCTTTTCTGGTCTCTTCCACTGATCAAATCTATACTGGAGCCATTATCAAACTGTTGTAATTATTATGGCATTATAATACTTTAAATGTTTGATAGGAAATTTTTTCAAAAATATCTTGGCAATATCACACATTTTACTCCTTCAGGTAAACTTTGAGGTTGTTTGGTCAAGATTTGTTTGGGTTGTTTTAAATTTGTAGATTTCACTGGGGAGAAGGGAACCAACATCTTTACAATATTATATCTTCCCATCCAGGAATACTGTACATCTTTCCATTTAATTCAGGTCTTCTCTTACATTCTTCAGTATTTTTTTTTTGTTCATATAAGTCTTCCATTCACACTCTAGTTATAAAGTATGAGAAGTCCTATGTTCTTCAGTCTTTTCTATAGCTTCATGATGAACATGATGATTCAGTCCTCTCATTTGCATGATATGCTACTGCAGGTGGTGGGTAACTCTCCTGCCTTACCTGATCTGCTTTAAGTAGGATTTTTCAGAATGAACATATTGAAGGAAGCCTAGTCAAACATTGGCCTCAACTCATACTGCGTGGCAGCACCAATGGGGATGACAAAAAAAAAAAAAAAAAAAAACAAATGGGAAGTCTTCCCATGAAATGGGAAGTCTGTGGAGAAAATATCTGAAGTTAGTCTCATGACCTCTGTTCCTGCTGGAGTTTTGGATCATACTTAAGCTTTCTGAGGGAAGAATAGGACCATGAAGAAATATGAAGAACACCATCAGGCAGTCAAGGATTTCAGAGCCAGCTGGCATACAGAGGACCTCATGCTATCCCATTATGTGACCATTCATGGTAGTCAAGGGTTTGCAGCTGTTCTAATAGGAGATTTATCAAGCATTAAATGTGCAACCTGTTTGCAATTCTAGAGTGTAGACTTACCTCCTTCAACGTGAAAGGGGATTTTTGTATTTTGCCAAAATTTTCACAATGACATTTTTTGTGAGACTGATTATAGGTTGTTGATATAAGCTTGCTATTGAAGGTCAGCAGTGTCAAAGAGCTAGGTATAATATTTGCAGAATCTGAGGAGGGAGAGATGGAGAGGAGTTTGTGTTGTCTGTGTTAATTATTCAGTCACCTAGGCTACTGCATGGTAACAGAGGACTTTCTAAGACCACCTTGGAGCAGGCAGGCCCAGATCTTATACTTACACTTATATACGTATCTTATACACTTATACACGTATCTTATACACTTATACTTCTTCCAGCTGAACACTGAGAAGGCATTCACAGGGCCATATACTTGCTAGACAATGAACAAAGATCCTCAACACCCACAGAGTTCTCTGTCTTGAGGCTACACTCACCCACACTACATCTCCATTGGATGCAGGTGCCAGATTTTTCTCTAGCTCTATCACCAACTTCCTATGGCTTGGGACATGTCATTTCAATACTTCGTGTCCATTTTCATAAATGAAGAGTCAGGCATCACATTGGGGCATTTTGTTATAAGGCTTTTAATGTCCCTTACAGTCCAAAGATGATGTAGTTCTAATTAGACCCAATGGGTCAGAGCTCCAAGGAGACAAATACTGAGTTTCCTGGAAGGAATAGCCTTATAACAGAGTCCAGAAATGGAATGGGCTGCAATTCACAAAAGGTGTGGCAACCCTTTACAGGGATGTTACAGAGGGGATTCAAGCCTTGTACAGAGGAGTGGGTGTATTGTGACCAAATACTGTTTAAAATTCTTTCCAATCTGTGAGATTCATAGCCTTATGGACTGTGATTTGTAGCACACTGACAGTGTGATGCTGGGCAGGTCAGTTTCATCTTAGCATCATTTTCTTCAGTTATATAATGGGGTATACAATAATCCCTATTATACTACTCTGTACAAGATTGATATTAACTTTTGTAAGCTAATCAAGTGGGAGACATTTTTAATCTTATGTTATTGTATTTTATATTATGTTTTCATTTATTACTATATATTATATGTTTTATAGTTATTATATGAAGATAAGTATGTATAATATATATTATTATGTATATTTTATGTTTTTATTTTTTTTAAGATTTTATTTATTTATTTGAGAAAGAGAATGAGAGAGAGAGAGCATGAGAGGGGGAGGGTCAGAGGGAGAAGGAGACTCCCCGCCGAGCAGGGAGCCCGATGCGGGACTCGATCCCGGGACTCCAGGATCATGACCTGAGCTGAAGGCAGTCGCTTAACCAACTGAGCCACACAGGCGCCCCTGTGTATTATATTTTAATCCATTGTTATAATTAAGAATGCTGATAATTTCAGCCATACTGGAGAAGTAGAATAAATAGAGAAGTAATATCAACCCAGTGATTGTACATTGGCTCTGCCATCATTTGGGGAAGTTGGTAATTCAGGCGGGAGAAGTGGATTGGAAACAACCTTGAGAGGGTAGTCCATCCCCTGTTTTTGTTCCTAATCCAAACTGTGCAGATGAGTCACAGTTCCATTTTTAGGAGATTCCTTCCATATCCATCTTTGGGACCCCCGACCACTTCTGTCACTATTAAGTGTCATTTAAAACTTTAACATCACTATTCTGCTTCAAAGAAACATACATGTCATATGTATGCATTTATATGACTTAATATGTTATATACTTTATGTGCTCACACACATATATACAAAGATAATTCAGGAACCCTATTGTGGGTGTACACCCACACACAGGTGCATTAACACATACATGAGTACACATATGTGAATAAGCATGTTATTTATACATATGTTGCATATGGCTTGCAATAACACTGCCTCTCCAATACTGTTAAGTGCCTTGGTTTTTGAAGGACTTTAGAAAACAGAGAGAAAAGACTGAATAACTGCAGATATAAGAGGCAATGTTACAGTAAGTTGCTATCCTAAAAGGAGAGAGTTGAGGGACAAGAGACCATTATTTTGGTAATGTCTTGCTTATTGATAATACTTGTGACCTTTGTATGAAAGACTCCACAAATACATTATGGATAAAATCCAGATATCCTTTAAGACTCCTTGAGCTGGATATGGAATTGTTGAATTGTATTGTACAGCTGAAACTAATATAGCACTGTATGTTAACTACACTGGAATTAAAATAAAGTAATAAAATAAAGTTTCTTTGAGCTGGAAAAGATTTTAGTGATTTTTCCAGTTCAAGCATTGCATATTATCAATGGAGCCCAGAGAGGATAAAGGACTTGTCCAAGGTCATATAGTGAGTTAGTAATAAGACTGAACAAGGATTCAAGTCTTGTGACTTCCAGCCTAGTGCTCTCTCTGTTATCTGGGACTTAAACATTTTTCTTCAGCAGAGATTTTCCTCTGTATCCTCAACAGCTAGTACAAAATCCTGCCCATAATAAATGCTCAGTAAGTTAAATAAATACACAATGGTATTGGTTGCAGTGGGCTTTGCACTTATTCCTGGGTTAATTGTAAAGGTTATCTGTGTTTTAGGCCATGTTGTTTTAGGCCAAGAGACACTCTGGGACCAAGTATGAACTATAGCTAGAGAGATGGTCCAAATTGAAAAACATATTTTCATTTCCACTGTAACCTTCCTCATTCAGAGGGTGGTTTACTTTTAGCAGTGGAATCTAGAACTCCTCTGGGAGCCCTAATCCAGTGGCTCTGCAACCATTCCTTTGCAGACTTGGGTTCAGGAGCTAGTATTTTCCTGTGGAAGAAGAGATTCTTCAAAGAAGTATTCATAATGACCCTATTTTACTAATTAACGTGAAAACTCGTTCTGAGGGTTGCAGCAGCACAAAAACTGTGGGGATGTCCCTGTTCTAGAACACCCATGGCACTGGATGTGAACCCACTGGAATTGGATACAGGGCCTCCCTTCTAGGAGTTGATACTCAAAGACTGAATGGCACTCATAACGCCGTCCTTTCCGTGCATATAACAATCCTCAGTTTGCAGCAGGCCAAGGCTGTTAGTGGGGCCCCTGGGTGGCTCAGTTGGGTTAAGTGTCCAACTCTTGATCTCAGCTCAGGTCTTGATCTCAGCGTCATGAGTTTGAGCCCCACATTGGGCTCTATGCTGGGCGTGGAGCCTATTTAAAAAAAAAAAAAAAGGCTGTTAGTAAATTATGTGTTCTGTTTATACAAATAAAATCCTGTGGTATGGTAGAAAGAGTACTGGCTTAGAGGCCTTAGTTTTCTCATCTGTTAAGTAAAAGTAATGGTAGTATCTACCTCAAAACGCGGCTGAGGTTATTCATTTAAATGGCATATGTAAACTTGCCAACACAGGCTTGGTTCGTAGTAGGTACCTATTAAAGAGTAAGATTCTTCCTTCGTGGGCCTCCAATTGAGTGTTCTTCAGGCAAGTCACCTTCCCAGAACTCATCCTTGGAATGAAAGGATTGTACTGGGGTGGTTTTTAACAGTCCCTTCAAGCCCAGCATTTTGGAATCTTTTGACAAATGGAAGGTAATAAGAGAGGAAAGGGGCGGGGAAAGAGGAAGGGAGGGAGGGGCGGGAGGGAGGAAGAGAGGGAAGGAGGAAAGAAGAAAAACAAAGGTCTTGCTGACCTGGCTACTACTGAATCTCCTACATAAAAAAAAACCTAGTATAATACATGTGTTTTCTGTGCCTGATCTATACATTTTAGGTTGAACAGGGACAGAAGAGACAAGCTATAGCTGAATTTATGTGTTTTTCTCCCTGCTATCAAATAGCAATTGCTTTTCAATTTTTCTTCCTTTTCCCTACCACAAACATGCCTCCTCTGCCAAAAGAAGCCTCCCTAAAATCCCAGTCTCTCCCATAAACTAAAGCGCAGCAGTAAATAAGAGGGACTTGGATAAAGAAAGGGGTGGAGTGAGGGGATGCACGAGCTCAGGCTGTCACAGGGCTCCAAGCATGAGAAGTTCTGCATGTTTCAGAGCAGCAGGGTATGTATCTCTGTCTATTTCTGCTGGTGACTCTGTGTGCCTGTGGATCTCCCTGTTCCACTTGTGTATTCATTCAATGTTTATTGAGGGCCTACTGTATGCCAGGCCTATGTTAGGAGTGAGGAGGCAAAATATTGAGTAAAATATGTGCTTTTGAGGGGCCCTCCATGTCTTTCTTGGAACAGCTGTGATCCTGAGGCTCTCTGGGTCTGTGCATATGTGTGAGCATGTTTCTGTGTATCTGTGACAACTCCCAATGAGCAGGACAGCAAGTGTTTTTCTTCTGCTGGCTTCAAAGGACTTCCTCTCACCTGTTGTGATTCACTTCACAAAGAGTGAGCTTTATCTCTGATTTTTATAACCTGCAGGATCACTATCAATTTAAAGACAATTAGAAATCTCATAGAGTTCCCTTTTATAGAAGTTTTACCTGTATTATTATTATGAAATAAAGCACTGTATTAGCTTGAGTATGATCCTTTGAATGACTACAGGGGTCAGGACGTAGAAGCATTGCCTAAGTCCAAGTCTCTGCTGTGTCATGCTAAAGGAGTGGTAATTTCTGCCATTGATCACTTTCCCATGGACGTTCTTAGCTTTTTTTTTTTTTAAGATTTTATTTTTTATTTTTTGTCACAGAGAGAGGGAGAGAGGGAGGGAGAGAGCACAAGCAGGGGGAGAGGCAGGCAGACGGAGAAGCGGGCTCCCTCCCCGCTGAGCAGGGAGCCCGATGCGGGGCTCGATCCCAGGACTCTGGGATCATGACCCGAGTCGAAGGCAGACACTTAACTGACTGAGTCTCCCAGGTGTCCCATTCTTAGCTTTTAGTAAAGGTAGAACATTTTTATTTTTATAAACCAGTGAGTAGTCCTTGTCATAAAGGAAGTATCAGCAGGACCTCAGTTGTTCATCCCTACAAAAACACCTATGAAAACCAAACAATACAGCATCGAATTAAACCAGGCTGTGTGATTCTGTGTGATCAAATTGTTTAGGGCCATTCTCTGTCCACTTCTCTCATCCAGCAAGATACATCCTTATGCCCTTTCTGCCTAGAAATACTAAAGGAGAGAGATTCTGGAAATGCATTAATGGGGCATCTACTGTTCTGTTTGTTCTCCCAGGGAAACAGAAGTACCTGTGTGCCAGCAGAAATGATTGCACCATCGATAAATTCCGAAGGAAAAATTGTCCATCTTGTCGCCTCCGGAAATGCTATGAAGCAGGGATGACTCTGGGAGGTATGATACTTCTCTTCCTTTTTCTTTTTCTTCCTCTCCCTCCCTCATTCTCTCATTCTCTCTTTAAACCAGATTTTCCTCTTGGGTGCTTCTGAGGTGGCCAGCTCTACTCTAGATACAAACTGACTCCTTCATCCGCAACATGGCCATCAGCCAGCTGGTGCCTTTCTTTATCCTTAACCATGTCACACCCCAGTCTGGGGCTCAGCATAGGAACAGGAGGTGTGAAGCAGGGATCAGGACCCACCGGGGGTCAGTGAGCGTGGAGGTGATTATGAAGGATTCCCCAGGGGACACAGCAATACTGGCCCTATGTTGTTGCATGATGAGCAGGATGAGAGAACTGCAGAATCCAGAATAATCACAGGTGCAGAATGACCCAGGCACAGGCTGGCCCTGAACACCCAGGAATATCCTCAGTTAACTACCCCTATATTGTAGGGCTGGCCACCTGGAATGAAAAGCCGCTTCTCTTTGGAGCCTGTGACTAAGGTTGCCAAGCAGAACCAGTTTCCTATCCCGTATCTCCCAGGGTTGAGCAGGCCTTTTAATCATTTCCCATTATTTGCAAATCTATTGATAACTTCCAAAAGCATTTTCTCGTAGCACAGTAGCTTGACAGAAGGAAGATAGAGTTTTTTCAAGTGCAGCCGCTCCTAAGGCTCTCTGTCCCCTAGTCTGTGTCTACTGTGAGCACTGTCACCATTCCAGAAAGGCTTGGCTTACACTTCTATTTTCCCCCTCCAAATTCCTCATTTCTTCATGTTTACAACTGCTCAGTGGCAAGGGGTACTCCCCGCTGCCTGCTGCTTCGAGAAAGAAGCACCTTTCATGAAGAAAAGCAAGCTCATTAGTCTACTTGGATTTGGAAATGGAACTTGAAGAAAAGCAAGCTCTTTTCCGAACGCCTGATACTATAGCCTCCTACCTGATTATTCATTATCAGCCTGGAAAACCCAAGTTCTTAGAATCCTGCCATTTTCCCTCCCCCTCTCAAGGCTCATTTAGAGCCCTTGTCCATCTCTGGCTCTCTGCAAGGTGCTCAATACCTTGTCTGCCTATGTACATGGTTATAGAGACCAACTTGTTTTCTCTGTGTGGGTCTTCATGTTGGTAACTGCATCCCCCCCCCCCCCCCCCTCCGCTTACAGGGCAACAATAGTCTTTAAACAGACCAAAGTACTACAAGTGAATTGACTCAGGGTCAATTTGAGACAGTTGCAACAGAACCATCTCAAGTAGTGTCTAGTACTCCCAGACATCGCAGGCAGATGCTCTGTGAGTTTTCCAGGTAGCTGCATTAAATGAGACTCAAATACCGGAGAAAGACCAACCTTGTTCTTATTTGCTTGGTGTACTCCAGAGAAATCCTACAATTGTGGTCTACAGTGGGGAGGAAGAAGCAGGACTGGGGTGGAGAAGTGTGGAAGGAAAGCCAGGAAAGGTGACAAAGGGAGTGATAAAAGGAAGTTTTCTTCATATGAATGTTGCAGCCCTATGGTGAGAGTTCTGATACACTCAGCTCTCAGTTTTTTAGCCCTCTGTGAATGGTGTGTAAGAGATGGAGGCTCCCGGGTAGAGAACCCCTTGGTTTTTCATCTGCTGCTATGAATTGTAAGCTTGCTTTGACACAGGTGAAATTTAATGGTAACAAAAGTTCTCCTAAAGTTTGGGTCCAAATCTTAAAATTAGTTTCATGTTTCAGCCAACATCCTCCATTATAAAACAGTCCGTGACATGATTATAGTGAACCTCTTTTGAAAAGGAGTAATTTCACTACTCCCTATATCAGTGAGGCATA
Organism: Neomonachus schauinslandi; assembly: GCF_002201575.2. Lineage (NCBI taxonomy): Eukaryota > Metazoa > Chordata > Mammalia > Carnivora > Phocidae > Neomonachus > Neomonachus schauinslandi. Next base: position 73,318,026 of record NC_058419.1, on the reverse strand, counting down.
AATCTGTGAATTAATTTCATGGAGAGAGCGGTACACTAAGTTTTCAAATTGATTTATTGGATAGAGTGCTCACATTTGAAATGGGCTTGGTCCCAACACAAGGAAAAGAAGGTAAGAAGTGCTGTGAATGGTTTCGTTGCAGATCTTTTCCTGTGATAGTTATTGAGTGTCAATTGTATACAAAGGCACCATACTAGGCAATAGAGCTCAGGCTGGCAAACTTGAAGAAAGGTCTACAAGATACAAGGATTCTTGATATTGTGTATGTGGTCTTGCCTTTGGAGTCAGGCAGACCTAAGCTAAAGGCCCAGCTCCGTTATTTACTGTGCCCCTCTAAGCCTCAATTTCTTCATCTGTAATCTAGTGGTATCACTCTGTGATGTGAACGTGATGAACGTGAACATCCTTGGTAATTGACAATGTGCTTAGACAAATGTGAGGGCTTACTATGACAGTGAGGTCACTAGTAATTTAGATGGTGAGCACTTCCCAGTTGGCTTTTACCCTGAGTCACTTGGCATGCCCTATAATATGTAACAATTCCAACAGGCGGAGAGAATATCAGCAGAAATCACGCTTGATCCCCTCAAACTAAAAGTACCATCAAAATCCTGTTTGGAAGCCGATTCGTCGTTAAGGGAGTCATATATTATGTTCAAGTACCGTGTCAGTAACATCCCAAGTGTTTACCCATTAAAACACCATTGTTTGAAAAACAAACCTTTCCATCTTCATAAACTTACCTTCACATTCCCTGATTCTCTGCTGCAAACCCTTCTCAAGTTTATGGTTAACTTGCAAATTCAGTGTACACTACACCTCTACTCAAAAAATGGGAAAAAGAAAGAAAACATAAATGTAGAGTGGTCCTTCTAAATACTTGAGCAATAGACTTCCCTTTTCATAAGATTTGGGTTTAGCATAGACATTCTGATCACACTGAAGGAGAATTCATATAATTTTGTTTTATTCTTCCCATCACTCAACTCAAAATGGTATAATATATTCTAAAATGGCAATGAGGAATGTGGCCTTGAGCAAGTCCCTTCTCCCCTCTGAGGCTCAGTTTTCCCATCATAAAACTGGGATAATGAGATTGACCAAGGACCTTTCTGGCACAATCGTTTTGTGATTCTGGGTCTAAGGTCACAGAAAAAGCCTATCAGTCTTTTTTTTGGATTACGTCTCCACTGCTCTCAGAAGTCTAGGCTGTCTAGAGGTGAGTGTTTTGACTTGCCTGATCATTTTAGCTGCCTCAGGTTACACCTGTGTAAGATATATTACGTTTCTCAAAGTAGACTGGATGTATAGATTATTGAGGGAGTGGAGGGCAGAAGGGTTATCACCTTGGATCTTAAAGAAGCTGGCACTCTAGCTGATGCTTGCTTAGTGTTGAGGCCTCAAGGCTTTCTCTGTAGTGTTCCATCTACTCTTTGGTGATGGGATCTCCTTAACTCAGAGATATTTAAAACACATAGCCTTTTCCTTTCTCCTTCTAGGCTTATCTACATGTTCATTGCTTCTTTTCTTAGCAGCTCTTGGTGTTTCTTGGTGTTTTCCAAGGGTGGTTGGGTTCTCTGGGTGGGTCCTTTAAAGACTACCTTCAGGCTATTAACTGCCCATTCACAACAAGGATGGGCCTTTCTTTGTACCTCATTCATTTCTGGCTGCTTTTGAAAAGCTACACATTGCTAATTGCTTCAAGAATCTATTTAAGATTTTATTTATTTATTTGACAGAGAGAGAGACAGCGAGAGAGGGAACACAAGCAGGGGGAGTGGGAGAGGGAGAAGCAGGCTTCCCACGGAGCAGGGAGCCTGAAGCAGGGCTCGATCCCAGGACCCTGGGATCATGACCCGAGCCGAAGGCAGATGCCTAACGACTGAGCCACCCAGGCGCCCCTGCTTCAAGAATCTAAACCTCTTGCCTACTTTTAATGTAAAGGAAATACTTAGAAATATAACTGTCCAGAAAAGGACCTTCCCTCTAGTGAATTAACTGTGGCTTTTTCACAGCCCATAATTAGAATAAGTGCACAGCCCTCTCTCACTTTTCTCAGTACTTCCCAAGGATATATTCCAGTTTCCAAGATGTAATGAGAAAGAAAGAATTGCCCTGACCTGCCATCTTCTCTCCTAACCCTTTCCTCCTTCTTACTTTCCCTCCTATTCCTCCCCATTTTTTTTTTTTTTTTTTTTTGCATTTTGCAACTCTTGAGTTCTCCACTTTTAATAAATGGCATTAGCCCCTGCTTTTATTCCTTCCTCTCCTGGACCCTGGAAGATGGTAGGCCTTTCAGGAATTTCATGTAGCAGCCAAACCCCAGAAGAGGAAACCTGGAACATGTGAGAATCTCAAGTGTTCAGCGTTTTCTTCAGAGGTTACTTTAGCACATTTGAGAAGTCTGTTTCCTACTAGAAGACTGAACTTTACATCTGAGACTCAAAACTGTTAACAGACCTGCAGGTTTTAATAGCCTCCAGGATTCTCTAGTTGGGAGGATGGCTGAGGGAGCCCATGGCCATGATCTGATGTCATCATGGACGCTGTGAACACCCTTGTGGTGTCCAGTGTTGAAGGCCATCTTGAAGCCAGCTCCTTCATCATTCTCCATGCTCGAGAGCAGCCCTGCATTGGTACTTCTGGATCACATGTCCACACATGTCCAGATGCAAGAGAGTGATTCCAACAATGAAACACTATTCACAGCATGGTTCTTCAGGAGACAAATGTCACAGCATTTATCCATCCATCTATTTATCTGTTCATCCTTTCAGCCAGCCAACTAGCTAGTCCTTTTGTTTTTCCACCCATTCACTCATCTATTTATCCATTTGGCAAATATTTATTTATTGAGTGCGAATGATGTGCCAGACCCTATGGTAGGCATGTTGGGGGAGCAGAGATGATTAAGATAAAATCCCTGACCCCAAAGAGTTAAATAGGCGACAGACAGTGATAATGAATACATCTTAACCTTAAAGGATGAAGAGGAAATGACTGGCAAGAAGTTGAATGAGATAGAAGGGACGGGGCATTCAAGGCAAAGGGCACAGTTTGAATAAAGGCTCAGAGACATAAGAAAAAATGCATTGAGGGTTTGAGGAATAGCAAGTCGTTTAATATGCCCAGATCTGGGGAAATGGGGGAGGTAAGGTAAAACCACATTGAAAATGGACTTAGTTATTTTGCTAAATGGTTTGGATTGCAGGCAGCTGAAGATCTGTGACATGGGATAGACATTCACATATCATTTTGTCTGTTTCTACATTTGGTTTTTTAAGACAATTACTGGCAGCATGAGTGTGGTATAGGTGAGGACCTAAACTTTAGAAAAATACATAGTAGGTCAGGGAGAGAGAGAGAGAAGAAAAAAAAAAGTCTAGAACCAAATTTTGCTTCACACCTAGGATTGCAGACTTGGTTCCTCCATTTGGGTTGATACGTGCAAGTACTGACCACGTACATAAGTTCTTCCCTTATACAGACTCCTTGCCTTGGTCTAGGCTAGTGTTTCCTGGCATGGGTTCTGAGAAAACTGGTTCCATGGCATGGAACTGGCCTCTGTATCACCTTTGAATCACCTCTTGAAATCTGTTCTCCATGGCCTAGATCGCCGCACTCCAGTTGATTGCATACATATTTGGTGACGCATTGGAGGGAAAAAGGTATACTTCTCTCTAATTACAGTTCTCAAGCAAACTTGTATGTGGAGAAACCAGAGACTGTGTCTCATAATTCCCTCAAACCAAATTATCTGGGACAGCACATACATGTTGTAGTCTGTCTTTGAGTCTTTGCTTTTAGAGAACTATGGCTAGAAGTAAATAATTTTTTCAAGTCATCAAAATTGATGATACCCCATATCTGGTACTTGAATGAGTATCTTACTTATAACATTTCCACTTAAAATCCTTGAGTTTTTAAAGTGTAATAGGAGCAGAAAGATTTTATTGTTGTTTACTTTTGCTGTAAGTGCTCTAAAATCCCTCAGTTGCTCTTGAGAGAGTAAAATGATGTCATAGGCAATATTTTTCGAAGGCAGTAGGCAGAAAGCTAAGAGTACACAGAACACAATAGGTCATATATACAAAGGCAAGTATTTTCTAAATATAACAATTCAGAAACAAATTATTTGAAATAACAAAGCTGTTTGTTTGAAAACATTTAACTTTTGATTTAAAAAGATAGCCACCTGCTTTTACAAATTGTAGGATGTAGTCCTTAAGATTACAAAAGCATTTAAAATATTTTCTTATTGAACTGAACTAATACATAGACATTTTACCTGAGCAAGATGCTTTTTTAGAGAATTTTGCCCATCCTTTGGGATCATGTTTGTATGAAGTAGAACTAAGGGAAAAAGTACATGGCCACCCAGAAATCAGTAGAGCCTCCAGATTGTCTTTTATTGATAATATTTCCATGACAACAGGTATCTAGGAAGTAAACAGAATAGCATCACTACCCTGGGTCACCTTTTCTAAAATCAAGTTCTACTTTCCTCAGTCTAGTAAATCCTGGCTACACTTTTTAGATCTCTTAAGCCAGGCATAGAAATGGGTTTCTTTCCCCTGCTTAATACTCTGAACTCCTTAATACACAGAACCAATGGTTCTGTGGCTGAAGTGAAAACTGATTGTTGAGGGACATTTCAGCCTTCTAGCAGTCAGCAATTTAAAAATGTAAGCACAAATCCTGAAGAAATCACCTGCAGAAAACTTGGACTCGCATTTAGAATTAAGAAGAAAATCTGGATCTTGACCAAGATAAAAAGGTCACCAGCCCAGGCCTGCACAGGGTGGTGTGTCATGTTGGCCACAGTGAAACTGGAAGAGACTGAGGACTCTCCCCAGGGTGGAAAATGAGGCATAGAAGCTTTGATTAGTGAGCTGTTAGGCACAGAGACATTAATTTCGAAGCATTCCCATCTCCAGGCTGAATAATAATGCTTTTAATATTATGGGAGTTTGGCTGCTGCAAGAAATTCAGAAGACCAAATAGGGAGGCTTTTTTGGTCTCTGAGTAACTGTAATGAGACTGTTAAATTCTGCCTCCTTCTTTTCCTCCAGATCCTCCACTCCCACTAATTATTGCCCACGGTGTACAAAGAGGCACACACAAGCATATATATAAGCTCCTTAGTATATTTGTCAATGAGGCAGAAAAGAAAAGGGGGAGAAAACAAATCTAAGTAAAGAATTTCCATTTTTTCCACCTTGCCTGACTTAACAGGTAGGTAGGAAAAGAGAAAAGAACCCCAGTCCAAAATGGCAGCCACCCCGTTTCCCCAAATTTTGCATGCTGCCTCTTAAATCCGAGGACCTGTCTCAGGCATCTGATTATGGGAACTGCTAGGTGCAAGCCCATCTTTAAGTTGATACTTTCAACATCCCTATTTTCATATTAGAAAAATTCCGCGTTGGCAGTTGCAAGCATCTCAAAACAACCAGACGCTGAAGAAAGGCTGACCTGCTTCATTCAGAATGAGGGTTCTAGAGGGTTCTAACTGATAACTTGGAAACACCTGGAATCTGAAGTTTAGGGCCTCAAGCCCTTGCTCCTCAATACAGACTCCATCCAGCATTGGGACTGGGGTTACTCTTTTGGTTAATGACTCCCCAAAATGGGACTGATTGTTTCCCTACCTCACAGGGCTGTTGTGAGGACTAGCTCTAGAAGTAGCATCAGTTATCATTCATGTAGTAATATCACGATTGTTGATTTCTGTAATATGACTTGGCATTAGCAGAGTGCTTTTTGATTATTCTTGATCATATGTGATAGCACTCAGGTGGATGGATGCAGTGAAGCTCTGGCTTGGTTGTTCGCTTTCCACAGCATGCTGCCAGGAAGAAGTTTTGCTGCCGGGGACTCAAGGTGCTACCTAGAACAAGAAGCCACCGTGCCTATCTGAGGCTCCTGTGGCCATTTCTACTTGGTCATTATTCAGCTCGTGAATTTCCCCTTACCTCCATTCTGCTGGACCACTGCCAAGGACTTAAGATTTTTAACCTCAGGCCCCATCACTGAGCTGAAGGCACCTAAGTTTAGTAAACAAGGACCAAATTTCTGCTTCTCCTGGAGGACCCCTAAGAAGCCAGCTGGCCCCTCTCTCCAAACAGATCAGGGGACTAGAGTCAGTTATTTTCTCCTTATTCCCAAAGTCAAGGTGATTCTGTTTTCAGAAACACATAGTTTTAACCCTTTCATACAGAGGGAGGAAGGCAAAAATCTAAAAACCAGTGCCGACTTCTTATTTCCTGTTGATGAAGGAGGAAAGTGGATCCAACTCTACCCCTTACTTCTAGCCTTAGTGCCCCCACAATACCCCAGTACTCATTCACATCATCCACTTGCCTCTCCGTCACGTGTGAGGTCTTGTTCTTTTCTCAAGCTAGCCTCAAACTTTGCATTATTCTAAGAGGAGAGGCACTTAGAGTTCATAATATCTTGCTATTCTCTGTCTCTGCCCCAGAAGCTCCATATTGAAAGCAGTTTCCTTCTGGTGGATGTGGAGTCTGTGAGACTACGGACAGACAGATATGAGAGAGCACTCTTTCTGCCTTGGGGCCTGGGGCCTGCATTTTCCACCCTCTTCGTTCTCCAGTCTCCACCTACACACACACACACACACACACACACACACACACACACACACACCTACACACACACACACACACCCCACACACACACACACACACACCCCATCTCTCTCTCTCAATCCCTCCTTCTCCCCTTGCCCTCTCCCTCCCCACCTCCTATCTCCCTCCCCCCCCCTTCTCCTTCCCCTGACTCAGCAACATTTTGGAGAAAAGCCAAGGAAGGACTTTAGGAGGGAGGGGAGTTTCCCGCTCCTTGGGACAGAATTTTAATCTCCAGGCCAAGGAGAGGTTCCCTAATGTGGATTGAAAGGCTAATGTAGTTTATTTTTTAACTGCTTTCTATTTGTTTGAACGTTGCATATTTCTGCTAGTGAATTTTCCTTAATAAAGCCATTAATATATCAGTGGTATTTTCTTATTTACAACAGACTGACAGAATTAATGCTGTTAACTTTGGGCCTTTTTTGCTTTTGCTTTTTCTTTTTTTTTTTTTTTTTTTTTTTTCTCTCTCGTTTGCTTTCCAGGTCATGCTGACCTGTTCGGCTTGGGCTGTTTCACATTTGTTTTTAATGTCAGTTTAAATGTAATTGTAAAAGCATGTATGCTCTAAATTCATGTAGTTACTTTTTCCAGTGGAAAAGCCTGGTATGTGAAAGCATTTTCAGGCTCTGCAATTTCACATGAACAGATTTTTGGTAATGACTCTGTGCCCCTCACCCAGGATGGCATCTGGACAGTGACCCCCTTTCTTCTGGCTGACTAGTCAGAGAGAGACTTGGAAATAGTTTCTGCCAGATCCTGTGCTTTGGCAAGGCTGTGCAGCATTGCATATCATTCTATTATTAATTACATTTACTCCTCCATGAACTAAAAACCATTAGACTAAATAGTCCAACATAAACCTTGAAAGATAAAATTTGATATTCCTTTTGCAGACTATTTCTATGACTCAGAATTGGGACTGGGAGGAGAATGGTGGCACGGGGGAGAGGACCAAGGAGGCTTCTTGCCTCAGAAAATTTGGCCTACGCTTATTAGTATACACTTATATTTGGATGCACCCCTTACTAATCTTTCATTCCATGCTTGCCAAGGACTGGCTTTGTTCCCTGCCTCTTGTCCTGTCCTGCTTCTTCCCCACTCATCTCCAACTGACCCTCCTCCCCATTAACATGCTATTCAACCTGATGAAATGGAAAGAGTACCACCCAAGAAGTCAGGATACCTGAGTCTGTTTTGTGATCTGTTACTATCTAGCTGTGTGACTGGGGGCAAAACAGCTCTGGCCTTCATTCTACTCATCTTTTAAACAGGGATTGGTTTGAACAGGAGAGGAAGGGGTAGACAAGATCTGGGGCCTTCAAACATCCTCTTGGCAATGTGACCTTTTGTTCAAACAAAATCTGACGAAGAGTCCCAAATGTAGATACGGAATAAAGCACTGCTGTTCTAGTTTGAAAGAAGGAGCCACATCCTCAGGCCCACTTTGCCTCCTCTCAGAGGCCCTTAATGGAACTTGTAGACCTCTTGAGGCTCTACTGTCGTAGTAGGTTTGATGTCTGGGGCTCTTATAACTCTGATCCTCTCTCCTAATTGATTTCAGTCCCCTTGGAAACTCGGTATGGTTCATCAGGTAGCTTATTCAGAAAGAAGCTTACCTGCTTAAGATAAAGGGGATGAAGCAGAGCAGTGTGGGGCCCAGCAGCCAGCAAAAGTAAAAGGCAGAATTTATTGGCTCACGGAATTTACTCTGTTCTAAGCACCTTTGTCTTAGCATGCTTTCTTTTGGGGAAAATTACAACAATGCTGTGAGACGATCCTATTATTATCTTAGGATTCTGAAACCTGTCAGTTTGGCCCTCAACCTTTGGCTTGAGACCAGATGCCCAAGGTGGAAGGCTATGCTTCCTATAGGTTGCCACCCTAGGCAGTTTTTCAGAATGTTTTCTAACTGAAGATCCATTATTGGAAAACGTCATAGCCTGCCCAACGGCATACACTTTTACGAGATTCAGAGCACTTTCACTGAGATCATTTCATTTCCTCCTAATAATAGTCCTATGCAGTAGTCAGGTCAGATTGGAGCCAATATATAAATGAGAAAATGGAGGTGCAGGAGACGTCAAGGGATATGTTCAAGGTCACATATCCCGTAAGACTGAATTCACCACCACAGTAATAAAAAGTCCTTTATTGCAAATAACATTTTAGAACTTTGATGTCATCATTGCATTGTGCCTCCTTAAGTTTAGTGTATTTTTTTTTTCATCATGCTTCAGTCTTGGAGAGTCCTTCTGGTGGTGTAGAATCGTCCCTCCACTCACAGGTGCCACCACAGTAACTACATATTCCTCATTAAAAACTTTATTATTTAGGTATTAATAATATCTCCCACTTTACAGATGAGGAAATTGAAGTACAGAGAGGCTAGGTCTTGTCCAAAGTCACACAGCTAGTAAGCGTCGAGCCAGGCTTACGACAGATGGTCTGGATCCAAATGCTCTGCTCTTAACTATTGCCTTTTATACATATATGAGAAAACCAAGTGCAAAAGGAGGAAAAGGATGTGCTCAAGGTCATATAGTGAGCTCCCCTGAATCGTAATCCAGTGTTCATCTGATCTTCTAAGCCTAAAGTTGTACAGGGAGATCCTCAGACTGCAGCCCCAGTGGATGAAAAGATGGCTGGCGTGATGGAAGCCAGAGGCCACACACTGGCTTTCCCCAGGCCGATATTCACTTACAAAATTCTGTTTGCCCAGCACAGTCTTTGTTTAGAAAATTGACATAGACCGCCCCTAGGCAGGGCATCAATTACTTTCACTTTCCCAGCCTACCCTATTTTTGTGCACTAGGTTATTTTACTCATTTACATATCTGCCTGACTAGTGAAGATATTTGAGTTCACGACCCCTTTATTTAAGCACTGTAAGATAGAAGCAGCTACACACACACACATACTCAAATACACGCATATGAGTATGGCCTAGTCTGGCTTTCACAAAGAATTTGCAGCCCTGCACTGAACATGTCTTCATGTTTACTTAGCATTTAGAATTACACTTAAGATCTGACTTCAGTCTTATAAGCAGTTATGTGCAGAAGAAACTCAGTTGCTGTTTTTCATTTTATAATGTGTTACTCTTCCCTTCTCTGCTATATCTGGTTCTCTTAATCCTGCTGTGTTCCTTCTTCCCCGTGCCTGAGTTAGGTCGCCCGCAGACCATTCACTCCCAGCTCTTTAGAAATGAACGGAGAGTAAAGGAGTCATTTTGGAGGGCTCATTATGGGCCAGGCATTCTCTCTCATTCAGTTCTCATAAGTGTCCTAAGAACTAGGTGGTGGTACCCCCATTTTACAAATGAGGAAACTGAATCTCAGAAAAGCTGAGAGAGCAAGGAGTTCAAACTTACAAAGCTAGTAATTGCCAGAGCTGGGATTTGAACTCAAGATCGTCTGACTCTGAAGCCTATTATCTTGCTCTATACCACACTTCTGTAAGGAAAGTGTATTGGTTTTTTATTGCTGCATAACAAATGACCACAAACTTAGCAACTTCAAACAGTACCTATTTATCAGTTCACAGTTCTATAAGTCAAAAGTCTGACACAGCCTGACGGGCTGTTCTCAGCTCCGGGTTTCACAAGTATGAAATCAAGGTGTTGGCCAGCCTGCATTTTAATCTGGAGCTCAGGGTTCTCATCCAAGTTCATGTGATTATGACAGGATTCAGTTCCTTGCATTTGTAGGATTAAGGTTCCCATTTCCTTTCTGGCTGCCGTCCAGAGGCTGCTCTCAGCTCCTAGAGGCTGTTCTCGTTTCTTGGCGTATTGATCCCTCCACCTTCAAAGCCAGCAACAGAGAATCTTCCTTATGTTGAATTCCCCGGACTCCACAGATGTCTTTCCAGAAAGAGCCCTGTCCCTTTTAAGGGTTCATCTGATTAGGCCAGGCCCGTCGAGGATAACCAGCCTTAAAATTCAGTTGAATTATGACCTTAATTACATCTATCCAGCCCTTCCACAACCACAGGTAGATTAGTGTTTGACTAAATAACTGGAAGAAGATTGTGAGCAACCAGGGATTAGGACACTTGGGTGCCATCTCAGAAGTCCACCTACAACAGAAAGTGATTCTTTTGTGCTCCAAATTTTATGGAGGAGAGAAATATCCTTGACCTTAGGGAGAGTGATTCAAGTTTTCTAAAACTTGTGGAACTTCACCTCACCTGCCTCTTCCCTGCCCAGGGATGAGAAGGCCTCTATCTTGAGGCGTCAAGGAATGAGGCTGGAACAGTACCTAAAGGTCCCAGTGGCTACAGAAGCTACATATAAATCGCATCTACCTCTCCTTGGGGATGGGCCATGGAAACTGAATTGAAAAATCTGTCTCTGGTGCTATAGAGAGCCCTCACAGGGGTCTAATGCCACCAGGCTGAAAAGTGAGTTCTCCAAAGGATCCAGGCAGCAGGATCCAGACATCATGTCAGGTGCTCCAATCCCTTAAAGAGCTGGTAGGGACAAGGAAGTAACTTGCCAGTGCCCTTTTGTTGTCACTGATCTGAGACTGAAAGACAGGGAGGAGATGCAAAGCAACTAAAACACTGTTAGATTATCCACCTTTACTGTCCCTTTTCTCCTGGCTTCTCAATGTAAGTAAACCAATGGGTCTCTCCTATAGCGGGGGCTGGCAGGCCTGTACCTCACATGAAAGAGTTAGAGCTGACTCCGGGGCTCAGGTGCAGGAGGAAGGAGGGCTGTGGGGGTGGCCTTCATGGAAGAAAACAAGGCCTTGGGCATTGAGTAACAGCTGAGACTAGCAAGCCTCATTGTCCAGCATTCCAAGTCGTCTAGCAACATGCTGGCCTCTGCTGCAGAAAGAGAACAGAGGATCCCCTGGCAGAATGAATGGAATCTGATTTCAATTATGTCCAGTACAGTCACCCTCTTCAGGCAGAGAGGCCAGAACACCTGGTGCAGCTTGGGCCACTGTGGCTGCAGGGACAGCACATTACCCAGGTCCTAGATGCAAGTGGGAATGCAGCTTCTTTTCCTCAAGCAGATACCATATAAGTCTAGAGGAGGAGGATGTGAAAATACCAGCCAAGTTCTCATTAGCACTGTGCAGAAACGGGGAATTATTTCATGTTGATGGACTCTCCCCACAGTCTCTGCACATATTGATCTTGCCTATAATGAGTTTGCTTAGGTCCACAAGTCATCACCCCACTGAGATCTGAGTCATTGGTGGGAGAGTTGAGGTGACAGAGTGTACTTCACTGATTGCACCAGCACCAATTGCTTTGTCCCTGTACCTTTGAGAAAAGCCCAAGGATTCATCTGTATAAAATTTATTTAGATTCTTTTCTTCTTTATCAATAGCATGAGTAGGGCATAACAAACGAGACAGCTGCCCCAGAGAACAGTCTAAGTTCACAGCATTATTCCATAGAACTTTCTGAGATGATGGAAATATTCTATGTCTGTATTGTTGAGCACTTGAAATGTGGCTAGTGAGACTAAGGAATTCTATTTTCATTTTCTTTAATTTTAATTAATTTCAATTTAAGTAGCCACATGTGGATAGCTGCTACTATGTTGGACAGGGCATACCTAGAAGGAGCTCAGAGAGGTAAGTGCTGTGATAGAGTAGAAACGGGTTAGCCAAAAAGAGAGCCAATGTGGCACAGGGAACTCTGGATTAGGAATAAAAGCCCGGGTTTTAGTCTTAGCTCTACCACTAGGTGACCTCACTCTTTCTGGCTTCAGCCTCCCCAGCTTTGACGCAAAATGTTGGATTAAGGTCAGAAGTCCCAAAATGGTAGCTAAGGACTGAATTTAACTTTGGAATACAGATGAGTTCCAGGAAAATTTTTTAAATATTACATGAATGCCTTCTAGGGTTTTGCGTATGTGGGTGTCCACATGCATGTGCATGGCAAGGGCAGGACGGCCAGTAGTCGTTTACTCCAGTTCACCAGAGTTCCTCCCATTCCCCTACACACGCATGCACGCGCACACACACGCGCACGCACACACACACATACCACTGCATTACCTGTGTAGACTCTGAAGGTATATCGAATCTGTGGCCCTTGGATGAGATGATTTCTAAAGGCCCTTCCTACTTTGTCATGCTGTGAATTTTTAGGCCACTACAGTGCTCCAAGCCTGGTTTTACTTTGGGCACATGACTGGAGTATTTTCATAGTTTCCTGCCTCTTGTCTTCTGGATTTGATGCTAGTTCCTGAAGTTTGGAGTCAAGGGTGAGGATGGAAATCTGGGAGGATATAACCCCAGCCCCACTCCTCAACTCCACCGTTCAGCTAGAAGTAGGGTTCAGAGCTTCAGAGACCTTGAGGAGGCAGCATGATATATATAGTAGAAAGAACATAACCTTTGTAGTCAGCAGACCAGGTTCAGATTATTGGGTTCTCTTTCTTTCTTTTTTTAAAAAGATTCTATTTATTTGACAGAGAGCGAGAGAAAACACAAGCAGGGGGAGTGGCCGGCAGAGGGAGAAGTAAAAGGGGGGGCTCTATCCCAGGACCCTGGGATCGTGACCTGAGCTGAAGGCAGATAGGTGTTTAACCGACTGAGCCACCCAGGTGCCCCAGGGATCTCTTTCTTTGATAGCTGTGTTTCCTGAGTTTATTCACTTGTAAAACAGGGATAGGAAATATTCCTAATCTCCTAAGATCATTGTGGAGTTAAATGATGTAATGTGTTCATAGACTGAGGCATGTAGAAGACCCTGAAAAAATAGTCACCCTCATTTTTCTTAGTTAGCCCTCAGGCAGAGGGCTAATTACATCTCTGTCCTCTTTCAGGTTGGAATGGGGGACCATGTGGTCTGTCAGCTCCTGAGCTCAAGGCCAGAAACTGCTAGTGATGAGAAAGATGGGGTCTCCCTCTAGAAACTGTACCAAAGGAACAGACCCAGTAGGCATGGCCAGTCTGTGGAGCTGCCTACAAGAAGCCATGTCAGCCATGGGTTCACCAGATGCCAAGACATTTTGGAGGCCAGGCCTCTAAATCTGGGAGAAGATGGGCCCATACCTTCCATCCTGTGCCCTTGGTGGAAGGTGGGAGGTGGGAGTTGACTCTGTGTGTGCATATCTCCTTATCACTGACTGTCCAAGCCCTGCAGAAATGGCTGCTGGACAATGTCATCTTGCACTCTGGGCTGATTTTCCAGAGTACTCTGAGTACTCTGTGCTTCTCTTACACCACCAACCTCACCATTTTCTCCTTCTCTCTCCTGGTTGTTGATCTAAACATGTGATCCATTCTTGCGTTGACTTACTGAGTTGCACTATGACTGGAGTTTGCAGGACTTATTTTTCTAATTAGAGCTGAAAGTCAGTTCCAGATAAGTATCTTTTTCTATAGGATCCAGAAACATATCAGCGACAGGTTTTGTTGCATTTATCCATTTAAATTGAGCAATCAACTTATCTCTTTGTTTTATTTTTTATTTATTATTACTTTAAAGGGATTAGAGATAAAGTGGTTTAGGGTTCTCTCCGGTGCAACTGCCTTTGCTAGGCCTCAAAGTTATGACCTCCCCAGTTATTTCTATTTCTGCCAATATGAACGCTAGTAAATATCAGGATGCCCAAGTACCTCTAAATTGTGTGTGTGCAAGAACAGTGCAGGGGGGGCGGGCGGGGGGTAGAGAATGTTTCTTAAGGTTCAAGTTTGGGATTATTGTTGTTTCAAAAGAAGCTGTTTCTATCATCCTTTCTAAAGGCTGCTTCTCAGGATGGGTCCCATTTCACAGACTGATAGAGTCAGGGATATTCTGTTACTCCTTTGATAATACTGGGGATTTCAGCCCTTTAGCTCCTCAGTCTGCCCTTTGCTAAAGAAAAAAACTCACTATGTGTGTTACAGTGTATGTTCAACTGTGGGCATAATGTCTGACAATATCTGAGGCTGTATAGTGTTCAGTAGAAAACGCTGTAACACCAGAAAATTCCCATTTATTAAATCCAGGGTGGGATTGAAGAGAAAGCAAGATATGAAGGTATGGGTTTAGTAGGGATTTGAAATGATAACTCATTCATTCAACCAGTGTTTAAACTGAGCACTTGTCCTTAAGGAGTTTAGATTCTGTGACCAGGCAGAATGAATATCCCTGTTTTCTTAGCTTAGGCAACTTTTCTAACGGGGTAGCTGAGTTGGTGTGTTTTTGTCGTCGATAATAAATCCAAGGTTTCCTTTCCTTCCCTATAGCCCGGAAGCTGAAGAAACTTGGTAATCTGAAACTACAAGAGGAAGGGGAGGCTTCCAATGCCACCAGCCCCACTGAGGAGCCAACCCAGAAGCTGACGGTGTCACACATTGAAGGCTATGAGTGTCAGCCCATCTTTCTGAATGTCCTTGAAGCCATTGAGCCAGGCGTGGTGTGTGCTGGACATGACAACAACCAACCTGACTCCTTTGCAGCCTTGCTTTCTAGCCTTAATGAGTTGGGCGAAAGACAGCTTGTACATGTGGTCAAGTGGGCCAAGGCCTTGCCTGGTAAGGAAATGGGAAGAGGGGGCATGGGATAAGGGAGATCATATTTAGTGAATTGCTCCTGTGGGCCAGCACCATGTCTTAACTCATGCAGTCCTCATCATAGCCCTATGGAGGGTAGAGATTGGTATAATTCCCACTTGAAAAATAAGGAAACTCCTAAATCAAGGAGAAGAGCAGCATTATAGATTATCCCATGTTCCTCACATCAGCACACAGCGGTCATGTTTGCATGTTCAACCTACAGACATAGCAAATTTCCCCATAATCACAGATCACATGGACATACCCTTATATGCCTTAAGACACTCTTGTACATGTGTACACACCGGCTTACCTGCAGAGATTGTCTTGAGCCTGACTGATATTCTGTCTTCAGTATTATCCGCAGGAGGCAAACCATGGGAACTCTTATAATACGGTATGGTAGAAAGAAAGAGTTGGGCGTCAGAATACTTAGGTTCTAGTCTTAGCTCTGCTGGTAACTCGTTGTGTGATCCCTTCCCTTTCTGGGTCTCAGTTTCTTCATCTATGCTGTGTGAGTAGTTTGGACTAAATGGCTGGTTGTCAAATTGTGCTTCAAGGAACACTTAGTGCTCTTTAAACTGCCCTAGGAATTATAGTAGGAGGTAATATTAGGTGATAATGAAAGAAATACAAAGTGTTTGTCTAACTTCTGCTTGGTTACCACCAGTGATGGGGAACTCACTCTCTCTCTAGGCCATCTGATGTTTGAACAGGTCTGATTATTAACATATTAGAGGTTGAAGAAGCCTCAGAGCTCCTCTATCCAAGGATTCCCAACCTTTCCTTTATCAGCCCAACTCTTTACTTCTTAAAAGCATTGTATACAGATCCAAGTGGAGCTGGTTGATTTAAAGCCAGTGCCTCTCCCTCACCACCCTGAGAGAAGCCTCAAGTCACTCTTGCAGAATCTTAGGGCTCCAAGGAACACAGTTTGGAAACAAGTGAAGCATAAATTCTTTAAGGGTTGTCTTAATACTAAAGTTCTATGACTCAAAGATTCTTTTGAAACATCAACAACCTAAACCTGTTATGGAGTCAAAGATTAACCTGCCTTCTAAGAAAAACTGCCATTCAGAAGGAAATTTACAGTGAACACAGCAGTTTCCTTTGTATTACCTGATGTCATCTTCCTAACAGTCCTATAAAGCAGGGATTCTTTTTCCCATTTAACAGATAAAGCCACTAAAGCTCTAAGAAGTCAGGTGCTTGGCCTACAGTTACACAGTCTGAAAGTAGCAGGGCCGGAACTTGAGCCCAGGTCCCCTCCTGATTCCAAATCCTCTCCTCATCCCACTCTACTGTGGGATGTGTCTGTGTGGTATCCCTGTAGTTCTGGAGCCCTGGGATTTACAGTGAGGGGCCAAAACCTCATCCAAGCCCACTTGGGTCATAACATGATCTTGTTGCCTTTGAAGACATTGTATGTTGGCTATCAAGCCTCTGTTTTGTCTTTCTAACTCACAAGGCCCAGTCATAGCCACCAGACCATCCTAACACCTTCCTCGTTTGAGAAGCTGAGGTCGACTAGCCAGTAAGATCACTGGGAAGAAAGCCTGAGGACTCTGGTTGTGTATGCACTGTGACAAAACAGAGGGTTCACAAAGGGGAAAAAAAATACAAAAAAGAATAAAAGAGAAAGTTGCTTGAATTTTTATTACTTATTCGGCTGGATGTCTTGATGTCGTGTATAACAGAGAATCAGCTTAATCTTTCCTAGTTGTTGCCAACCACTTAAATTATCCTATTTTATGGGATAGAGAACCTTTTCAAAGATGTGATTACACTTAATCCTCACAGCAGTCCTGTTATTCAGAGGAGCTATTACTTCCATTTCAAATGACAAGGCTCAGAGAGGTTAACTAACTTGTTCCATTTGGTCATTTAACAAATGGAGCCAGAATTTGGGCTTACATTGTCTGATTTCTAATTTGGTGGTCTTAACAATAACCTAGTGCAAATCATTATGGCAGAATTTGTATGACCGGCAGTCACTGGCTTTGTTCAGCTCAACCTCCAGAATGGGAAACTGTCTCTTTACGTTAACAAGTCTGCAAGTCAGTGTCAGTTCACCATCTAGCTCATCCAAGGAGATGATTTCCAATCCTGAGTCATTTAAAGTGACAGCTTCAAAAGAAAGCCAGTTGCCACACTCATAAGAACTGTTATTCATATCATCAGTAATTACCTGCTAGTTCAAGTTATTTGCTCATCCAGCAGATTGAGTTCCTGTCCTGTGCGAGCCACTGTGCTAGGCATCTACTCCAATAAATTTTGTTATAAGTTTTCTGTGATGGTGATGATATATGTAAATCACCTAGTATAGTACCTGGACATTAACATGTAACAACTGTCAATTGAGGGTGGGTGAGTAGGTTGTATACATTTATCATCAGTTGCTTCTGGTTTGGAATCTCAGCTAAACACTAGCTGTGTGACTTTGAGCAAATCACATGTTTGCATGTGCTTCTGGTTTCTCATTTGTAGAGGGGGTACAACAGTCACTGACTTGCTAATTGTTAGTAACATTGAGATCATGTCGAAAGAGGACCTAGCACAGTAGCTGAAACCACAGTAGATGCTGTGTAAATGATGGGTCATTATTATGAGGCGGGAATGCCAAGCCACTGCTTTCACCAAAATCAATTTAAGCTGCCACCAGCCTTGCTTAGAAGCTCATGCCTGGGTCCCAGGGATGCTTTATCTTATGTGAAGACCTTAGCTGTCAGATGCACTATAGCACTAAAGATTTCCCAGCTGGCCTTTCTTTGGACACGTCCTCCCAGACTAGATAGGGGACTACAGGTTTCCACTGCAGATTGCTAAGCAAATATAATTGACTGAATTTTATCGAGAAAACAGAATCTCAGTGAAACTTTCTCTGCTCCCTAACCTGTTTGGTGTGTTTCAGAACCTGACAGTGACTCCTCTCTATTTCTCCAGAGTAGCCTAACACAGTGGCAAATAGGTGTTAAGTGAAGGTGTGCTGAAGGAAACCTGTAGGCTGGAGCTACTGTTTGCTCAAGTCGTCCCTTACTTAATAGTCATGCTAGCTGGGCAGGCAACTTCAAAGGCTGGGCATTAAAAAACAGAGTTAGGTATTCTGATCATATTAGACCTGTAGGAAAATTAGCCTGCTGTGTTGTTGATGTGGACACAGTAATTAGGATTGAGCAAGTCTCACTAAGGACCATTAGTATTATTACAATTAGTACTACAGCCAAACTAAGCTTTCCCTTTTTTCTCTTCTTTGTTAGTTCTCTGGCATCTCGAGGAAGGAAAAAAGCATCAGTATTGACAGCTTCCTTGGTACTTGTATAGTTTAATCTTCATTCCCCCTCGGCACCCTCATATTCACAAACTAAGCAGTCAAGTCTTTCCTTGCTTCCACTGCAGAGGTTCAGGGTTCAAGCTCCCAGGCCCTTTCCCCAAGAGGTGTTCCATGCTTGGTCCCTGCTTTTTGTGTCCTACTAGGAAGAGTCAGTACCAGGAGTTCTGTGCTACAGAATGACTTCTGGCAGGAAATACTCTGGGGCCTGAGACTTCAGCTAGTCTGTCAGCATATCACTACAGTGAATATGGGAGGCACAGGCCTGGGAGCTAAGATTGCAGCCAGTCCATTGAGCTGCAGAGGTGGTGATACGGGAACTCTACAGTCCCTGATGTCTGGTAGGCTTGGGACCTAAAAGAAAAGAAAAGCAAAATGGGGTTTTTGTGTGGGCAAGGACCAACCAAGCACAATAATGTGTCTAGACAGTGTAGACTTCAGACCTGGGCCTATGGTTAAGAAACACTCACACTTGGTAGTTCTTAGGCTGTGTCCTTCAGCAGTAGAGTGGGAAAAGCACTGAAGTAGAGAATTAGAACACCTAAGTTCTAGTCCCAGTTCAGCCACATAAAGACTGTACGACCTTGGGGAAGTCGGTTAACTTGTCTGGCCCTCAGAATCTTTGTTGGCAAAATGAGTGTCACATTGTCTACCCTCCAGGGTTATTGTGAGACTTAAATTAGGTGATCAACAGGAAAGTTAGAAGCTTTATCTAAATTCATGGAAGCATTCCTAATGAGGTATAGCAATACAAACAGATAATTCTGGCTCTTTTGGGGAAAAGAGAAATAGGGTACTGGTAGGAGATGAGCCCTGAGGTGATTCTCTAAACATCCAACTGTCTCGAAACTTCCAGAAGAATATAGCTACATCTGTCCTACCTGTGTGGTATTGTGGAAGTAGCATCTAGGAGCCTCCGTTCTCTCAGACTAAGGGAGATAATTTGGAGATCATCTAATTCCCATTTTGTAAAATGAAAAAAAAATGGGGGTCCTTATTCCATTTAATTACTATCAAATTAATACATATAATAAATATTAAATTAATATTTCAAAGGTGTCTACTCAAATATCTGAACTGTGCTATGTACTGGGGAGGAAAAGATGAAAAAAAGGGATGGTTCCTGTCTTCAGGAATCGACAAGTCTTGTGGAGCAGACAGATGTGTACATAAGTGTACATAAGGGTACGTAAGTAAATTCCAGTACTGTGTAATGAGTGCTGTAATTTGTAGGGCTACACAAAATTCAGTAAGAAGGTAAAAGAAGAATCATTAAGTCTTCTGCTTAGATGAGTTGGAAAAGGCTTCACAGAGGAAGTAGCTTTTCAGTGAAGACTTGAAAGATGAGTAGATATTTATCAGATGGAAAGCCTGGGGCGGGAGGAATGCATTCTAGGCGAAGGCAACTGCCTGTGCAGAGAGAGCAGAGATGCAGAGACATAAGAAAGTATGGTGTGTTCAGCAAACTAAACATTTTAGAATAACTGGAACCTAAATTATGAGAAGTGGCAAGAAATCAGTCTAAGGAGGCAGGCCATAAAGCACTTGTTTGTGTAGAATAATGGCAATAGGGCAGGAATGGCAGAGTAGGAAACTAGCAGAGCCAGGTTACTTGCTGAGTAGAAAATAATGGACAGGAAGTGAGAGTCCAAAAGAGGATCAGAGAAAAAAGAGGGATCCTGAAGGTGGTGTAGAGAAGGCAGTGGCTATCAAAGGCATTCCAATGTATGCTGATATGTAATAATATCCATTTCCCAGGGTTGTTAGAAGGGACAATTAAGATTATAGCTAGAAAAGATCTTTGTAAAGTGAAAAGTGCTGTTCACACAGGAGAAGTGATTATTACGCTGCATCTTCAGAAAAGCATAGTAAGCAAGGGCACAGGCTTTGGAGTCAGGCCGCTTGGCTTTGGAACGTGGTCTGCCAATTACTAGCCTTATGATCTTGGACAAGTTTTTAACCTTTCTGTCATGCACGTTTACTAATTCATGGAATGGGCTTACTAATAGTACCTACTTTATTGGATTGCTGTGAAGATTAAATGAGTTAATGTAAGTAACATACAAGAGTTCATCCATTGTAAGCAGCCAGTGTTAGGTTATTATTCTCTTCCAAATGACAGTACCATTTTTGGCCTCCATCATCATCTCATTTGAGTAGCTTAGTGAAGTAGGGAGAGCAAAGAATATTATCCCCACCATATAGTTTGTTCTTACCCTGCTCCTCAACATTAATGGTCCCTGGGGCTCCTCAGGAGCTGCCTGAGTGCCAGAGGTTCTCCGCCCAGTAGAGGGCTGGGACTTCATTCAGCCCATCAACGCTCAGTCTGACCACTGCCTCTGCCCCATCTTCAGGCTTCCGCAACTTGCACGTGGATGACCAGATGGCAGTCATTCAGTACTCCTGGATGGGACTTATGGTGTTTGCCATGGGCTGGCGGTCCTTCACCAATGTCAACTCCAGGATGCTCTACTTCGCCCCTGACCTGGTTTTCAATGAGTAAGTCCCCGTGGGCCCAGAACTCACATAAACATAACATCCTGGCCAGACCTGGTCAGCGGTGATGATGATAATGGGAGTAACAGTGGGGGAGGGGGTAGCCCATTTGACCTGTAGGTGAGGCAGTAGAGGCTCCAGCCAGCCTCCCCAATCTGAGGTGCCTTTGCCCTGCCGAAAGGCCACCTGGTGGAAAGCAATGGCGGTGGAGGGGGATGGTGGCTGGTGTGGAGCCATTCCTTTCCCACCCAAGACCTAGTATTTTGGCCATGTTTCTGACCTGTCCTGTAGATTTTCTCCACCTCATGTCAAGGTCCCTCTCCTTCACTCTGAGCAACACAGGGAATGGGCAAAAAGACTAGCTGTGAGAGCTGAAGTTCCTGTGGTCCCCTTGCTACCACTGAGGGCTACTGCCAGTCACCATTTGTCGAGCAGCTCTGCTGTGCCAGGACTATACTAGATACTTCGTAAGTCTAGATACTTTCTCATTGAGCCCTCAGGATAATGAGATTTCCCCTTTTTATAGGTAATATTTTTTAATGCATGGGTAAAAGTAGGCTCAGCAAAATAAAGTGGCTCACCCAAGGCATGATGGTGACAGAATTCAAAGTATGTCTGTATAACTCTCAGCTCTTATACTGCCTCATGGTGGTAAATGACAGGGAGAAGCAGTTCTACCACTCTCTGGCCATGTGACGTTGGCCCAGCCACTTCTCTTCTCTTTAAAAACAGGTTTAAGTGGCGCCTGAGTGGCTCAGTTGGTTAAGCGTCCAACTCTTGGTTTTGGCTCAGGTCATGATCTCAGGGTCATGAGACCTAGCCAGCCCCACACTGGGCTCCACACTCAGCAAGGAGTCTGCTTCCCCTCTCTCTCTGCCCCTACCCCCACTTGTGCTCTCTGTCTCTCTCTCAAATAAATAATACATCTTAAAAGAAATAGCCCATATGTCTATCGACAGATGAATGGATAAAGAAGATGTGGCATGTGTGTGTGTGTGTGTGTGTGTGTGTGATGGAATATTACTCAGCCATCAAAAAGAATGAAATCTTACCATTTGCAAGTAGTGCATGGATGGAACTAAAAGGTATTATGCTAACCAAAATAAGTCAATTAGAGAAAGACAGTTATCATATGATTTCACTCATGCATGGAATTCAGTATACAAAACAGAGGATCATAGGGGAAGGGAGGGAAAAATAAAATAAGATGAAGTCAGAGAGGAAGACAAACCATAAGAGACTCTTAACTACAGGAACAAACTGAGGGTTGCTGGAGGGAAGTGGGGTAGGGGATGAGGGTAACTGGGTGATGGGCATTAAGGAGGGTACATGGTGGAATGAGCACTGGGTGTTATATGCAACTGATGAATCACTAAACTCTACCTTTGAAATTAATAATACACTATATGTTAATTAACTGCATTTAAATAAAATAATATTTTTTAAAAATAATAAATAAAAATAAAAACTAAAAACAGATTTAATTAATCCTTGTCCTGCCCACCAGCTCTATTTATCCTTCATGAATTTGGCCAAGGGCTCAGACTTTGGAATTACACTTACCTCAACTAAAATCTCTGTTCTATAATTTCCTGAATCACTGTCTTTGGGCAAGACTTGACTTCTGTGACCTTCAATTTCCCTGTCTGTTAATAAAATATAACTTTCTTAAATGGTTTGTTATGATGACTAAAAGGGGAGCTAATGGATGTGAAATGCCTGGCCCATGATAGGCAAGAAATAAAAAAGAAGGACCTTTCTGATCCTCTTTCCCTAATAGTGATAATCTTCTCTCTGTCTGTTGTTCGAGGTCCCCCGATAGCATGTGACTGGAGCTGGCCAAAAAAATCTCCCCAAGGACCTTGAGCTAGTCTCACCACAGAGAATCCTTTTGGATAGGGCAGGAATTGACCTTCCTTCCCCTCCAGCCCTCTAACCCAGAAGAGCCTTAAAATAAAATGTACAGGCTACTGGTTCCTTCCAGTACAGCAAGGCCATATGGGGGAAAATGAGTATCCCCAGCTGCCCTCTTCCAACCCAGCTAACCCTGGTAGCCAGAAGCTAAGAATAACCATTGGGCTTTTGGCACAACCTGCTTTATGGTTTCAAGATCTCCAAAGAGTTACTTAAGATGCCATCTTCTGGGGCAGGCCTTTAAAAGCCCTCTCCTGTGTATCTCTCACCCTTACTCTCCTGCTGCCCTCCAGTGATTGAATTAACACTCTGGGCACCTGCACCACCCTCCCCATCCAGAGCCCTAAGACCCTTGAATCTTTGCAAGATGATAATTGGTGTTTTCTAAATCCTCATTCCCTTTTCTGCCTCCGTGGAAGTAATGAGGCACTCCTTCTCAGCTTTCTGGCCCACTCCCATGTAGCTCTTCAGAAGGCACAATGGGACTCCCAGCACGGGCAGGGTCCTAGACCCATCAAGCCCCAGCGCTCCTGAAACAACAGCGCCCCCCTTCCTCTTGTAGGAACCACCATGTGAGAGCTCTTAGAGTCCCTAGAAACATCTAAACCAATGTTTCTCAACAGGGATGCTGGTGACATTTTCAGAGGAATAATTTGGCATTGTGTAAGGTATTCTTGCATATTGGAATATGTTTATGTTTAACATGCCTGGCACCAGCCCACTAAATACCAATAGGATCTCTGTCACTGTAACAGGCCACACTTCCCCCACATATATCTGGCATCCACTAGGGAGGTAGTACACTCCAGTACCAGCCACTAATTTTTGCTAGCCTCCTCAAGATATTAATATGGAGACTGAAGCCCAAAAAGAGAGAGAGAGGGACTATGAGCCAGCCCATTTCCTGATCTCTCTGACACCAAGCCCTGTCATCAGCCCTGCTTTCTTCTCTCCTCCTCCCCTCTTTGTGGAGAACACATGTCGTGAGGGTAATGGGCTTGGACCCCAGCTGTGTGACCTTGACTAAATCACCTAATTTCTCTGAACCTCAGTCTTCTCATCTGTAGAATGGTGAATAGTATTAGAATGGCACCTTCCTACATGTCATTTATTGAACACTTACTATGTGCCAAGCACTGTGCTCAGTGTTTTCCAATTTTCATCTCTTCTGTTACCACTCTCTCTTATTCTCACCTATCTCTGCCCTCTTCCTGAATTCCATTCCTGCCCCTTGTCTTCTGCCTTCCACTCTCTTCTCCCTTTCCTTCCCATTAACTCTCTCCCTACTCTTTTTGTCCTTTCTCCTTCTTGTTCCCTTCCCCTCTGAATTCCTTCCCATGCCTTCCCTTTTTTCTTCTTTTTTTTCCCCACATTTCTCTGTCCCTGGGACTTGCAGCAGTGTTACATCAATCCTCCACATCAGGACCATGATTTCAAATGGTAAAAAGACTGCAGTGTTATCATCAGCAGAGGCTTGGAAGTACAGTAGAGCCTAGAGCCAGATCAGGTCCAAGGGTCAGCAGATCTTACTCAAAAATTCTCTAGGGTGAAAGACCTTGGAGCAACACTGCTTTGGTCAGTTGACTTGTGATACTGTCTAAACACTTCCTCTTTCTAGCTGGTCTCCAGCCTGAATTGAATACACCATCTGCCCCCCTTCCCTTTTTCTCTAGGGCAGCCAAGATCTCTCTGAGATAGGGTGCTGGGCTTCCACCCAACCAGTACCAGGCCTGCTTAGCCCATGGACAAGGCTAGTGGTTTGGGGACCAAAATGTCAAACCACAAACATCAAGCCTAATCTTGGTCTTTTTCTTCACCACTTAAGTGGGTGTTAAATGCCCTTTCCTTTCTCCACAAGATACAAAATCAGTTTCTCTCTCTCTCTCTCTCTCTCTCTCTCTCTCTCTCTCTCTCTCACACACACACACACACACACACACACATACGATTTCTGAAGTGCTGAAAACCAGGAAAACCAACTAGCAGGAAGATGGTGCATCTTCCTAGAGGCTTGCGCTTGCCATGGCCACTCATAAAACAGAGAGGTTGTTCACCCCTTAGAAACTGTTCAAGCCTTGGCCACTTCCCTATATAATTTATAGGCGATAATGTGATGATCTGTTGACAAGTCACTATAGTGAAAACAGCTCACATGTGTTTACAACTCCCGAACTGTGATAAGGAACCACCATTATATGAGGGAGTAGGCTCCCCTTCAAGGTACATTTAGATTGGACATTTGGAAACACTTCCTGGCTGATTTGATAAGTATTGGAACTCACTTTGTGAAGGGACAGTGGGGAATCTTCTTCCCTGGATTTTTTTTTTAAGTGACAAAATTTCTAGCAAAAGAAATGGTATTTATGCCAAGAGACAGGGGAATTGACAGGATAAATTACTGTGGTCACTTGGAAATCCTGGTGTCCTTATGTTAGGAGTTGATTTCTAAAGCTTAACTCCTAGAAATACTCCATGTTGGGATGCCTGGGAGGCAGGTTCTGGCTCTGGCTGTAGCTGGGATATTAGAACTGTAGTCAGGGAGACAAATGAGCCTGGCCCATGGTGTTGATTTGGTTAGGCTTTCCTGTCTCTGTCTCAGGAAACAGGAGGGGCACGGGGACCTGGAAATTCCATGTGCTAACCCCTATCCTGACCAGGGAAGATGAGGAATTTCCAGGGTTTGCAGGTTTGGGGGGGGGGGGGAAAGAAGAAGAACCTTGTTCCTTGTCAATGAAGCACCAGCAAGAGAAACAACGAGCTCTTCTTGGAGAACCTGGGCAGGGCAGGGCAACCAAAGACATTCTCTCTGAGCTTATTGTTAAGCCTTCCCTTACTCCTTTCCTTTCTCCGTCTGTCTCCTCTGCAGGTACCGCATGCACAAGTCCCGGATGTACAGCCAGTGTGTCCGAATGAGGCACCTCTCTCAAGAATTTGGATGGCTTCAGATCACCCCCCAAGAATTTTTGTGCATGAAGGCACTGCTGCTATTCAGCATTAGTAAGTGCCTGGAAAGACAAAAATGCCCCTGGGGTCAATAGGGGCTCAGAGGGGAGCTACTTTTTCCATTAAAGATTTATCAGGGAGAAGCCAGCCCCTAGGCATTTCCCTTCTTCGTTCACCCTCCCTCCTCCACTCTCCCTTTAGCATCCTTTTTTTCTACCAGGTATGAATTTCATGGCTCAGACTATTTTCTTTGCTAGAACTCAACCTCTGTTAGATCCCCAGCTACCTCCAGTCTCTCTTTGGAACAAGGCTTTTGGAGCTGGCTATAGCAGGTCTCTGAATTTTTCCATAGCTTCTATCATAGAAACAGGCAAAGACCACCTTATATTTATTGCAGAGCAGAAGGAATTGCCTCTGGAAGGAATTTCCTCTTCTGCCAATAATAGGAGGTCTGTGTGAGCAACTCAGATAGGGTTTATTAGGCAGCCAAGTAATGTTTCTTTAATGTCTCTTCTAAGCAGAATGTTATCTTAGCCCCCGTGAGGGAAAAAGGAGGTCAAATTGGATATTCGAAGCTATATATTTTAATTGTCTAAATCAGAGCTGGACAGTGACAACATAAAACCACAGGTTCTAAGAAATGTGTAGATGAGAAGACTAGAAAAAGGAAAGGCTCAGTAAATTTTGTTTACTCGATGCCCTTCAGATTGGGTCCAGCTAGCCTTTTGTCTAGAACTTCCTGGCAGACTGAAGGACCCAGGCATACAGACTTCAACTGACAGGAAACCAAGTAGATGGTTCCCTCCCTGTGGGGGTGGGGGTCAAGTTTGTGGTCAGAAAACTTGGTGCTTTGTCTAATGCTCCTTTGTGGGCATGTTTCCCCTCCCCATTCTGTCTTCATCCCACATCAGTTCCAGTGGATGGGCTGAAAAATCAAAAATTCTTTGATGAACTTCGAATGAACTACATCAAGGAACTTGATCGTATCATTGCTTGCAAGAGAAAAAATCCCACATCCTGCTCGAGGCGCTTCTACCAGCTCACCAAGCTCCTGGACTCTGTGCAACCTGTAAGCAAATGATGGAGGGTGCTTCGTCAGGGAGAAGCAAGTTGATAGAGCTAAGTGATCATATGCTCCTCTAGGATCCAGCACCACCTGTTGGGAGGTGCTTCCATTCTCCTCTGGCTTTGAGTGTGGTCCAGGAAGAAAATGCAATGGAGAAGAAAGGAACACAGGTCACATTGCCCCTGGATGTTGTGAAAGAGGTGGAGGAGTTGAGAACAGAGCAGTTGGGACTCAGGGAAAGGGCTTAGAGCAGATAAGTTCTCCAGGCAGACAAAACAGACCTGAATGTTTTACCCTTCTCCCTTCAATCGTGTGTGTGTGTGTGTGTGCACGCGCGCGCACGTGTGCGTGTGTGTGTGTGTGTGAAACAGGCAGGAAGAGAATGTGTGTGTGGGGGGGGTGTGGGTGTGTGGGTGTGTGTGTGCATGTGCATTCACGTGCATGTGCTGGGGAAGAGGAACACAAGGTCCTGAGTCAGAGAGCTTGCAATGGTGTAAGGGATCTCTTGGGATCCCTCAGTAACTCCCTGGAGACCATTTAGTGTACATGTGTGCGAACATACACACATCCACAGGGAGGACCAAGGACAGGGAAGGAGGAAGAAATCAAAGGTGGGGGGAAGAGTCTGACGGAAGCCAACTCCTGGTCAAGCCTGTTTTCTCCCTCTCATTGCTCCCCCTACAGATTGCGCGAGAGCTGCATCAGTTCACTTTTGACCTGCTAATCAAGTCCCACATGGTGAGTGTGGACTTTCCAGAAATGATGGCAGAAATCATCTCTGTGCAAGTGCCCAAGATTCTTTCTGGGAAAGTCAAGCCCATCTATTTCCACACGCAGTGAAGCTTTGGAAGCCCCCATTTTCTCACCCCACTCCACTCCCCTTTTCGGATATCTTCTGCTTGTTATAACTCTGCACTACTTCTCTGCAGTGCCTTGGGGAATTTCCTCTTTTGATGTACAGTCTGTCATGAAGATGTTCCTGAGTTCTATTTGCTGCACTTCCCCCCCCCCTTTTCCTCCTTTCTCTTTTTTCCCTTCCTATCTGACCCTCCCATGGCACTTTCAGACTCTGCTCCCTGCCATGGCTCTTATCTGTGCTTTGAATGGTGTTGTATTTCTTTAAATCTGTGATGATCCTCATGTGGCTCAGTGTCAAGTTGTGCTTGTTTATAGCACTGCACTGTGTGCCAGCCACACAAAAGTTTACTCACCTAATGCCACGGGAAGTTTAGAGAGCTGAGTATCTGGAAAAACAAAAACAAAACAAACAACCCTCCTAAAACCAAAAATCCTGTAGGGTTTTTTCCGCTTAAAAAAATAGAAAAACAAACAGAATTCCCCCAACGAGGCCAACAGTGACTAGAATAAGGTGAAAATTGCAAGCCCATGGGGAGTCACTGCTTTTTTTTTTTTTTTCCAAGTTCAGCCTCCTGGGGAGACTTTATTTTCTGCCAATGGCTATTGCCATTAGAGGGCAGGATGACCGCATAGATGAGTTAGGAGGGGGGAGACAGATTTAAGAGAGGACAAAGAGGACAGATGGATCACCAGTACCTGCCCACAGCCTTGGCCCCTGACGGCTAGACTGCTTAACTGCAGTGCAATTCATTGTACTGAAAATGTGCTTCTTGTTTGAAAACGTGTCTGCATGTGAACGCCTCCCCTCCAGCCAATCCTTTTTCTCTCTCACCCTCTGCCTCCACCCTCAAATTGACTTTCAGTAAGCTTTTCTAAGAGCTTTGGACTGAATGTTCTCTTTAGCCAAAACTTGGCCACTTCCACTGAAGAGTCAGACCAGTAAGAAAGAAAGGAGAGATCTGACCCTTTGGAAGGCCCTATCCAGAGCCAGGTCTGCTTTCCCATTTGTAGGTCAGGGAAGAGGCTGGGGCTGGAGTCAGAGGAAAAAGAATCGATGGGTTGGTTGTTTTCCTGCTTAGGACACTGAAGATTTGATCACTCTTTGCCCTTACCTTTAAAAGACCCCAATGTTTTCTGCCTGACTCCATGTGGCTGCAAGCTCCCTCTTACCCTCCCTTCAGTGTTTTGTGGGCCTGGACTTCACCAGATTGTATTACAGCCATGGTGGTGAGGTTTGTCCTAAATGGCATGTTCACAGACTCTCTGCTAAGAGCTGCTACCACCAAGAAGGCTAGCAAGCCAGCAGTCTTGATGCCAGTAGGCTCAAAGACTTCTTACCAAATGTCGTTCATCAACTATCAGATCTCTGGAGCCCTTAGACAAACTGGAAAGAAGGCATCGATGGGACTGGACAAGCCAGACATCTT
Organism: Neomonachus schauinslandi; assembly: GCF_002201575.2. Lineage (NCBI taxonomy): Eukaryota > Metazoa > Chordata > Mammalia > Carnivora > Phocidae > Neomonachus > Neomonachus schauinslandi. The sequence goes on along the minus strand of NC_058419.1, from coordinate 73,288,843 downwards.
GCCCTTGTCCCCTAGAGATGATACCTTCCCACCAAGTGAAGAAATACCTACTTCTTCCTTCAGAGCAGCTAATGGGGCTATGCAGGTCATGGTTAAAGAGAAAACTCAATTACCAGGGTGAGAAGAATGAAGGCACTAGAACCAGAAACCCTGTAAATGCTGTCCTTGCCCCCCAGCATATCCACCTGCAGAAGTCATGGGAAGAAGAGAGAAGAAACTAAGAGGAGACTGACTACTAAATTAAAGTCTTCAAAGGCAAAATCTAAAGCCAGATGGGCACCATCTGGTCGGTTTACCCATCATCCTCCTCTGCTGCTTATTCTGGGCTCTGACATCGGCCATACTCACTCAGACCCCCCCACCTTTGTTGCTGCCTCTCAGCCAGAGGGAGGCTGAAACATTTATACTACAGAACCATGACCTCCTTTGGAAAGGTCTGGTTTGCGTGGCTCCAATGGGCTGCCATGCATGAACTCAGGGTGTGCTCTTGGGACACTGGTTTCATATGGTCCTTTGGCACACCTCTCTTTTGCTGACTTTGTCCCCCAATCCTGAGTTCAGGGGCAATGTCCGCCTACTTTCTTGTCTTGGCAACTGCCTCCTCAGTTAGGTCTTACATTCATCTGCTAAATTCAAGAAATCAGGGGCCAGTTACCAAGCTGCCCATTTCAGTTGGTTCACTCTACTTATTGAGAAGATAGTTTCTGAGTGACACGCTATTATCTACATGGGTTTCCTCCCCTGATTTCTGTGCTGATATTAATAGCCAAATGAACTTGCAAAACAGCTTCTTTAAATAACAAGGGACAGGGGAACCTAAGATGGGTGATATACCAATCCAAGACTGCTGAACAAAACTAAAACTGACAGGTTCTCTTTCTGGGGTAGGATAGACAAATCCTGGTTTTCTTCATTAGGACATCATTTGGCTTATGTAAGCTCACAAGATCACTTCTGGCTGTTTTAAACAGAAAAAAAAAAAAAATCCATCACTCTTTTCAGTTACACTAGGCTATAGTTTAATAGCTCCTTTACATCTGTTTTAAAATTATTTTCCTCTTTTATGGTACATGGATTTGATTATATCATTCTAATATCTCTCCTTGTAAATACTAGATGCTCTCCTTTTTATTTCTCTGACTACCAAATTTTTCACCTTTATGGATTTCCCAATTGTGACTCTTGTCTTTATGAATATATATGTTTTGCATTTGTAAAAGCCAAAAATCAGTGAAACAGCAGTGTAAATTAAAAACAGCAACAACTAAACTACTCTGAAATTCTGAATGGCAAGACTAGGGAAAAATGGCCTAAACAAGGCTGTAGGCCTAGTGTTTTCGCACTGGGGTTTCAGTGAGTGAAGGAGATTTTAGCTTGGCTTTGTTCTCCTACAGATAAAAGGGGGATTCTCTTTTTTTCTTTTGGTCATTGATGTGCTCGCCAGTGTAACTGACAGAAGTCTCATTTGGCATGCGCTCTGCTGTACAAACAGTTGATGTGGTTGGTACACTGTGGCTCACCCGTGAAGGCTCGGCCACCTCGATCCACTGACCTGGTGAGCTGAAAGATGAGGATCACTCACCAGGCAAGTCATGGTAACTGTCTCTAAAGCGGTTTGCAGTGCTCGATGGGGATGGAGCGAGGAAGAGAAAACGAAGGAACACCAGGGACAAGGCCCCATCTGTGCTACACGGGAGACAGCCGCCAGAGCCGCAGACTCTGTGGCCAAAGAAAAGAGTCGTGTGGCAGTTTCAGCTCTTGGTCACTGAGCAGCTCTCCCAGGCTTGGCCTCTGAGCTGAAACAGGGGTTGGGTTCTTTGTTCTATAGCTTTCCTGTGCCACAGACAGTATCGTTCTTGGAGAGTTCATTATTTTTCTCATGAGAATGGAATTTTCTGAAGGATTCTGTCATATATCTTTGAAAAAGAAAATCGGTAATACACATATTTTTATGTATGTTCACTGGCACTAAAAAAGAAGAAAAAAATGCTTTGCCCTGTCCTTTGGATAGTTGCTGAGGTGGTTCCAGGTTGCGAAACAATGTGCTGATGCTAGAGTCCCTCTCTGTCCATACGCTACTTCTAAATCCATATAGGCCTATGTAGCAAGAAGTATTCTCTTTGCGCTTTAAGAGAAAGTAGTTTCACCATCCACGTGATAGTAACACTACACAAATGACCTAACTTTGAGCTTCAGGTAGCTTCTCAGTGTTTGTTTCATTAGCCACAGCACAGACCTGGCCTTGCCCTCTTTTCTCTCTCGATAATTCTGCAGGGCTCAAAAGCCCAAGCCACTGCTGTCTACCCCGTTCCATCCCTGTGGCAGGGTTGCGCTTCATGAGACTCTCTCCAGACAGCCCTGTAACTATGCCTGCATGGCTCTGGGGAGACAAGAGGCTGAACACTAATTATCTTGTGCCAGTTGCCCAGCTGAGAGGGCACTGGGCCAAAAGAGTGGCCTTTGTGCTCAACCTCCTGTAAGGGGTCATGGGAACCAGGAATGCCTAAGCACAGGATTCACTCCCAAACTTAGGGTCAAAATAAGTCATTTAGCATGTGCATTTCCTTGTAAAAGGAAGTTTCTACCCCTGCTGCCTTTTATAGGCAGGTCTGTTTCTCACCACTAATCTCTTTGAAAATCTTTGAAAGCAGTTTGGTTTTTTTGTTGTTTTTTTTTAAGACAAAGAGATGAAAGCATCACATTATGTAACCAAAGATTACACTGTATCTGCTAAGATACCAAAATTTAAGAGCAGGGAGGGAACAAGCATTAGTGCCTCTTTGGTCAACTATCCAAAGACAGACTACAGGACTTTGTTGTTGACTGACTTGTAAGAGTTTGGTGGGTTTTTCCCCCAACAACATAAATGCTTAGAAAAGTGGAAGATCATTTTGAAAAAACTGGGTTTATAGGTCCTTCACTAAGTGATTTTATAAGCAAAACTAGCTTTCCTTTTCTCTAGTTGTTGCTGAGCAAATTCTTAAAGCTCCATTGTTGCATGGTTGGAAACGGAGCTGTCTTGGCCACTGTGTTTGCTAGTGCCCGTGTTAGCGTATCTGAAGATGTGAAGCCCTTGATGAGAAGGGGAGCATTTAAAGGACTAGATTTTGCACTAGAGGGACAGCAGGCAGAAATTCTGATTTCTGCCCACTTTGGACGGCACAAAAAGTTCTCTTGGGTTTAAGGCAGAAGGTTGAAATATATTGTAAATGAGTATTTGTATCCATGTTTCAAAATTGAATTATATATGTATAGATATAATGTGTTCTGATAGCTTTATCTTTCTCTGCACCTTTATATTTGGTTCCAGGTCATAACTGATACCCTGTACTTGTAAGAGAGGCTACAGTTACATTTTGGAAGCTCTCTCAGAATGGAAAAGATACGTGGGTTGATCAGATAACGAAGAGATCTCTGCCTCTATTGGGGCCTTACCCACAGGCCTAACAGAGGAGCAGAGGGGGAAAAGAATAGGGTACATGATGTATTGCACTTTACTAGCCCAAGACAGATGAATGTTTAAAGGGTGGTGAAGACTCATTGGAATCAACTGGGATTTTCCATAGAGAAGGCCCAGACTTGGGGCCAAAGGCCCACCCAAATGATTAACTGATGGACCCCTGATGGGACCTGAGCGTTGGAAGAAGGAGAAACATTCTTTGTTCTTCACCATCCTTGTGAGAAAAGGGCAGTTTCCTGCACTTGGGAACCTGGAGCAAGTGCTCCATCTTTTACACAATCCACTCACCTACGATTGAGGTGCTCTTGCTACTGGGTGTCTTGTGTGCTCTAATTTTGGTTTTGGATATGTTCTGTAAAGATTTCAACAATGAAAATGTGTTTTTATCTGTCAAAAAATTGTCAGTGTACTAGAAGTTGTATCTCTGTAGATGCAGGTCCATCTCTGCCCTTGGGTAGGGATGTTTTTCTTCAATTAAGAGATTGACACTGGGGTCTGCTGCCCAGAGCCTCCCAACCTTAAACCATTTCTAGATGAAGGCAGAAAATTCCACATTAGTCACTCCTCCTCTTCAGATGCTTAGGCTGAGGTAACAATTTGGAATGTTCCTGCACCCAGAAATTAGTGATAAGTATTTCAATTTGGCAGGTAGACTTTTAAAGGGAAAAACGGCCTTTGATGCAGTTTTGATTTATCCCCATTCGATTAAGCCAAAAAGTAATATGCATTGATTGGTTACCAACCCCAATTCAGTATAGTGGGGGTGCTGATCCCTTTCCTTACCTCACCTGTCTCTTAGCCTTCTATAAAATTAAATGAGGAGCTATGGACTGAGTAGCCCCTGTAGCCTAAAACAGTCTCCACATGCACTAATTCATGAGGCTGTCTGTCATATGGCTGCAGATTCCACTGGCCACCAAAGACTGAAACACATATGTATCCCAACAGAAAGAAATTCCTAAAATGTTGCTGCTTCTCCGGTGGCCCCCCTCCCTGGCTGCTGTTTTACCTTTTGGGACTCTGTTCCCTGCATTGCAGGCAGGCCACGCCTGCAGTCTTTCCCATCCTTAGCCCTTGGTGCTAACTGTCCTGCAGTGAAGTGCCTGTGGGGTTGTCCTATTCCATAAGCCACTCAGGTGCTGAGAGTAGCCACCATTGGGATAACCCAGGCTAAAAAAAAAAAAAAAAAAAAAAAAATCCCCTCACCATTCAGTGACACCTTTCTGCTTTCCCCTAGACTGGAACGTTGATTAGGGAGTGCCTCAGATGTGACATTCTTGTGCTGTCCTTGAGATTAATTTGGCAGCAAGAAGGAGCAGACAATGTAACCAGATGTAAGAATTAACTTTCAATGTTGAGGGAAAAAAGAAGAAAGCATCATATAAAGATTTTTTTTTTTAAAGAAACATTAATTTTGCTTGGAAGTTCTTTTGATGGGGCTTCAGTTCTTACAGCGGCACTTGGCCTCCACTGGGTAGCAGGACCAGCCCCAAGCGCTAGTGCTGTGTTCTTCTTTTTGTAATCTTGGAATCTTTTGTTGCTCTAAATACAATTAAAAATGGCAGAAACTTGTTTGTTGGAATACATGTGTGACTCTGGGTTTGTCTCCGTCTCTGCTTTCAGAAATGTCATCCATTGTGTAAAATACTGGCTTGCTGGTCTGCTGGTTAAAACTTGGCCGCGGCCCCTGTTGTGGCTGCAGGCTCAAGTTATTGTTAACAAAGAGACTCGAGAAAAGCTGCTAATGTCCTCTTATCACCACTCTTAATTTGTTAAAACATAAAACCATCTAAAATTTCAGGGGAATGTCATCAGAGTTTTTTTAATTAGCTCTTTTTTTATTGGCTATCTTTATTGAAGTCAAGAGTTGGTATCATGCCCAGTGGCCTTTTATGCTATGTTGATTTTCACATATTTTAAAAAATCTTTGCACAGGGGTTATAAATTTGCCCTGTGTTGGTCCTAGCATAGGTTGAGCTGGGACCACCAAAATATCAAAGAGTCTGGGCTAAGAAAGCACAGATGGACCCTGATGACCCATTACAACTTCTCATCAAAAACCCTGAGCTTGTCAAACAGGGGAAAGGCACACAAAACCCAGCTGTTTACCCTCATCTTCATCCTTATGGGAACATAAAATGATTGGGAGCTTCACTGCCCAGTTCTTGCCAAGCTTCAGATAAGGAATGGGCATGTTCACATGTTCACATTCTCACTGTTTTTCAAGAGCCATACCGTCCTTGGCCACCCAAGTAAAATCTGAACCAGCTTTCTTTGAGGTTTTTAAAGGTTTAGGCAAAGTGGCCTCCTGTCTCTTCCCAGTTTGGATACCAACATGAGATCCCAAGTTGAATTTCTGAGCTAAAGATACAGACCATCAATGAGGTGTGACAGATGCATTAAGGAACAGTATGAAAGCACTCTGTGCCTCGGTGTCCTCACCTGTAACAGGGGTTGTCACAATGCCTCTCTCCTGGGCCAGGCTAGAGATTCAATAAGAATGTATGGGACCCAGCTGGTGAGACAAATGCTCTTGCTTCATTCCCTGTTAAAATGTGAGAACCCCTGAGAAGGATCCCAAGTTGAGATGTATTTGTCATTGACCCCCTCAGAGTGGATGGATTTCTCAAATTTTTCCTGAGCACAATGCTTGACGGAGAGAAGAAGAAAACAAGAGATTTGGGGGATGTGTGTGTCTAAATAATAGAGAATACGTACGTTTGTGGGTTACGTGTGTCAGAACCTGCCTCCAGAAGACCCCTCTGACCACCATTGCTTAGTTCTCTTCCCTTGTACCTACAGAGAGTGGTCTAACAGCCACCCTACTTGGTTTTATTTACCACTCAGTCCCTGCCTAAAGTAACAAGGTAGTTAGCTTCCGCCATAAATTTTCCAAGGTGTAGCAAAGCACAGAGGTCAGGGAGACAATGACATCTGGTGGATTTTAAAAAGAGCCTGGAATCCAGAGTCCAGTGTGTGACTTGTTCATAGTCATACAGCTAGTGTATAGCTAGGATTCTGACCTGCTGATTCACTTGCTATGTGGTCCTGGGCAGCTCTCTGCCTTTTTCTAGATCTTAGTTTTCTCATCTATAAAATGAGTGTATCTGAAGATGTGGAATAAGACTAGACGAAATGGGAAGCCCCTTCCAATATGGAAACCATGCTTATTGCAAACTACAGTAACGCCTTTCTTAATCATGACATAAAAGGGGAAAGGAATGGGAGTTTCATTATCCCTGGAACACGTAGTTTTGGAACTAAAATCCCCATATTTGTACTCAAGAAAAATTTACTGAATACCTGGAGAGCACAGGGTCAAAACAACAATTGAGTCCTGTGTTATCAATGCTGTCAACCCCTTGATTGATGGGAAAGGGCTCAAAAGTGAAATAATTTGTTTACCATTTGGATGATCTCATAAATAGCAGAGATACTTAGGAGTTAAGCAAGCCATGGTCCATGCTTTCATGAGTTTATAGCCTATTAAATGCCTCAGGCCAGGCCAGTCTGGGACTTTCTATCAAATCCACCCCCAACCTCTTTACATCCATCCCTCAGACAAGATTAGGCTAACTTTTGATCGATAATTGCTGCCTTTTAGAGATAGAAGGGGTCTTAGCATCTAGCCCAAACATTCTTCACATGAGGAATCCAGGCCAAAAAAAAAAAAAAATTATATATATATATATATATATATATATATATATATATATATATATATAGTGAATTAGGACTTGTGGCAATGGACTAGCCCTAAAACACCCAGCTTATAGTCCCTTCATATGCCTGCAGGCAAAATGCTAGGGTAACAGGGCACCTGAGAATCTTTACCATCCCTTTGCACACTGGTTCAGAACCCTGGTGTGAGAGCCTCTGCTTCTCATCTGTTTTTCCCATGTACACAGTTCAAGAATCTCTATTCCAACCACAACACGTACTTCGCCTACCATCCACTCCCCAAGAGGTTTTCTTCATGCCACTGCCGGGGGTGGGGTGAGAGGAAGAGAGAATTATTGACAAAGCTGGAGAAATAACTGCAGAAGCAATGAGAAACATTTAAAAGCACACCGAAGTATGACAATGTAGGCTTCTTAGTTAACAGGCAGATGCAGATGATTCACATTCTCAGATTCTCCTGCCACCATTTCTTCAGACCACAACTTCCATTCTTCCCTCAAGTACTTCCCCAGGGTACTTCAAGCAAGGAGAAGGCCATTTGGGGAACTTGGACTGGCTGCCAACCAGGAAGACTGTGCCAAGAAAGCGGACTTAAACCAGACTCTGCAAATAGCCCCACCCCTCCCAATCGCCATTGGGTACTTCAAATCTCAGATCAGAAAATAGGCCAGCAGAGCAGCAGATAACTGTGAGAGGCACATCACCTGCCACCTGGGCAGTGACACTTGTCCCCAAAGGAAGTAAGGCCTTTTGGTGCTTACACATAGTGGTAAGAGTGGATATGAAACTTGTGAAAGAGCCCCACCACCTCTAAAGCCTGCAAGGATTCTTCACAGGGGTTCAGTATCCAATTATTCCCTCATTCATTTGTTCTTTCATTTATTCACAAACTATTTGGGCAACCATTATGTACCCCACACAGGAACAAGACAGACATGGTCTCTGTCCTCATGGAGCTTCCAGTATTAGTGGGAGAGACAGAAAAAAACACAGACAATTGTAATATAATGTAATAGATACTATGGTGAGGGAAGTTCAAGGTTCTGTTGAGGTACAGAAGAAGAATGCCTCTCATAGAGTAGTGGGAAGGTCTAGTCGGAATCCTTCTTAGAGCAGTCTAGGTTGTGACCCAAGCTGAATGAAGATGGGGCTGAGGGTAAAGAAAAAGGCGTTCTTCCTCAGTCAAGAGACAGCAGCCTTGTTAGGGAAACTATGAATAGTTTAGCCTGAGGGAAAAGTTGGAAGAAGGGTGTAGCTGTGAGAGAAGAGGGTAGAGAGGAGGCGCAAGCAAAGCCAATGAGGGCCTACGTGTCACCCTAAAGAATTTGTGCCTTTACCCCAAGTTTAAAGGGGAACCGTAGAAATCCTTGCCAGCATTTCAATTCCCAGAACATAAGATCTCTTCTGAATCTCACCACATCCGGTGGAGGCAGGAAGGTCAGAGATCAAACCCATTTTGCAGATAAGGGAACTGAGGCTCTATATGGTAAATAATTGGCAAGGCTGTTCCTGAATAATTAAGGGCCGAAAGTATAAACTGAAAAAAACTGAATCTCCTGATTTCCAGTCTCAGGCTTCCCAGACTAGACCAATCTATCAAAGACTTTAGGACCTGATGCAATTCTTAGAATGTGTCTAAATGTCTCTGTGGTGACAGTATGTGCTGTCTACTATCCCACCTGTACCTACCGTTGTCTTCCTGAGGTGACACTCACTGGCATGGGGTTCCTAGATAGCAGACAGGGCATCCCAGAGAGTGGTAGCAACATTTTAAAGAGTAATGCAGGCTGTGGGAAGTCAGCCAACTTGGTGTTCTGTGGGCACGGGGCATCACTGATTGATCAAAACAGGAATTCGGAAAAAAATGCCGAAGAAGAGACAACATTCCACATTTCTAGAGAAGATACTATGTCCAGACTCAGGCCTTGAACAGTGAAAGGAAATTTCACAGGAGGGAAAGGTAGCTGAGCAGAGAAGCAAAGCAGAGGGAACAGCATAGATAAACATCTAAGAGGCAGGAAAGAGTATGGCTTTGACAAAGCAAATAGGAACTAGTAAGGAAAAATAAGATAAAAACAGACAGGGAGGCAAACCACAAGAGACTCTTAATGCTAGAGAACAAACTTGAGAGTTGCCAGAGGGGAAGCGGGTGGGGGGATGGGGTAACTGGGTGATGGGCATGAAGGAGGGCACTTGATGTAATGAGTACTGGGTGTTCTATGCAACTTATGAATTCTACCCCTGAAACTAATAATACACTATATGTTAACTAACTTAAATTTAAATAAAATCTAAAAAAAAAACAACTAGTGGGGAGTAAGTGCTAGAGATGAGTCTGGGCTAGAGCTCATTATGAAAAGCCCGTGTATCCTGTTAAGAAGTGGAACTTTTTCTGTAGGCCAGTCATTCTCAGCTGCCATATGTGAAAGCTAAAGGCCGCATGTGACATACTCTCAAGGGAGCTTCCAGTGTTCCATGCAATTGCTGACACACAGTTATTGCTCAGCCCTTCCCTCCCACTTACAAAAGCAAATACAGGTAAGACTGACAGTATTGAAAGGAAAAATGTGAACCTCCTAGTGTATATTTTTTAAGAAAATATCCACCAACTTTAATGTTTAAGGTATTATCAACAATTTCTTTTTTGCCACAACTCACAACTGATTATAGAACACCACTTGACATAATTAAGGATTTTTTTTAACAAAAATGTAACAATTAGTTTTGGGAGATGGAAGCTATACTAAAACATTATATAAGAATACAATAGAGGGTGACACAGAGATTGACTCAGGGAATAATAATAGAATGTACTAAGCACTTACTATGTGCCAAGAATTGCTAAAGCTAAACTTCTTATACTGAGAATTACATAATCCTCAAATCAACCCTATCAGTTGAGCATGGTTACTCCCATTATATCGATGAAGAACCTGAGGCTCTGACCCAACATGATTTCTGGCTCAGACCCAAGGTTACTTCTAAGTAATAAAGCCTGAACTCAAGCTAAAGTATGCTTGTTGCCAAAGCCTAAGATTTTGATCTCTGCACTATATCTTCTTTTTTGGAAAGGTTGGTTTATTTTCTAGGTCTTTGCAAAGAGGCTCAAAGAACTCAAATCACACAGCATTATACATAGGAATAAAGAAGGTACTATATCATAATGGAATTGTCTTTACAAGCAACTACTCCAAGAGTGACAGTGATTTCTGGTATACATGAGCCCATGATTTCCACAGAACTGCCTCCTCCCAAAACTTCAGATCAGTCCTGTTGGGAGAAAAAATGATCTTCTCCAGCCCTACTATCTCCCAAGTGCCTTGCCAAGTCTCTTGGTCTCCCTCCCTATCTCTCCTTAGAGGTACCTGGGCTACAGCAGTTTACTGAGTGTTCAGAGAATCTATGAGCATAGACATTTCTGCAAAGAAGACATCCAAATGGCCAACAGACACAGGGAAAAGTGCTCAACATCACTCAGCATCAGGGAAATACAAATCAAAACCTCAATGACATACCACCTCACACCAGTCAGAATGGCTAAAATTAACAAGTCAGGAAATGACAGATGTTGGTGGGGATGCGGAGAAAGGGGAACCCGCCTACACTGTTGGTGGGAATGCAAGCTGGTGCAGCCACTCTGGAAAACAGTATGGAGGTTCCTCAAAAAGTTGAAAATAGTTACCCTATGACCCAGCAATTGCACTACTGGGTATTTACCCCAAAGATACAAATGTAGTCATCCGAAGGGGCACCCCAATGTTTATAGCAGCAATGTTCACAATAGCCAAACTACGGAAAGAGCCTAGATGTCCATTGGCAGATGAATGGATAAAGAAGATGTGGTATATATACAATGGAATATTATGCAGCCATCCACATAAGGCTGGCACTCTAAAGGGCTATACGCTTAATGTAAGAGTAAAGAATTAATCTGTCTCACAGAAGGAGATAGCAAGAAAACCTGCCTCGCTTGATCTTGGCACTGGGTGAAGAAGAAAAATAAATCTCTCATGAGAATTTATAGCCATAGATGGTCTTCATAGATTTTTGTAGTCATAATTCAGCATATGTATGAGGTCTGAAAAACTAAAAGCTGGGATTTCAGATCAGCAGTTCCCACAGGTGATGGCAAAGGCAAATCCTCTCTGGAAGAATGCATCCAAGCCTCAAAAATTCCTATATATAATGGCCCAAAGAAAATGAGCATCTCACAGTCAAAAGTTACAAAACACACACACACACAAAACAAGATACCCTGAGAAAAGCCCACAGAAACAACAAACACCAGAATCAGACCCACAAACTAAAGAATGTAAAACCATCACACATAAAATATAAAATTAATTTTATTTAAGTGATTAAAGAGATTTATAAAATGCTTGAAATATAAGCCAGGAACAAGAGACTATACAGAACCACCTAACCAAATTTTTCAAAATGTGAAAAAGAATAAAATAGAATCACTAGAACTAAAACATAGTAGAATTAAATATAACTGAAGAGAGAATTAGGAAAGCGAGAGATAGGCAAACAAATTATCCATAATGTAAAACAGAAAGACAATAAAATGGAGAATATGAGAGGTTAAGAGATAGGAAATTAGAACAGTGGGGCGCCTGGCTGGCTCAGTCGTTAAGCATCTGCCTTAAGCACCGAGTCGTTAAGCATCGAGCCCCGCATCGGGCTTCCTGCTCAGCGGGAGCCTGCTTCTCCCTCTCCCACTCCCGCTGCTTGTGTTCCCTCTCTTGCTGTGTCTCTCTCTGTCAAATAAATAAATAAATAAATAAATAAATAAATAAATAAATAAATAAATAAATAAAAGGAAATTAGAACAGATCTAATATATACCTAACTAGACTTCCAGAGCACTAGGAAAGAGGCATTATTCAAAAACACAATAGCTGAGAATCTTTTCAGCATTTCTCAAAAACATTTGTTCCTAAGACCTAGAGTCCTGACAAGTCCCAAGCTAGACAAATAAATCCAATCTAGATACATCATAGTGATTTTTCAGAACACCGAAGAAAAAAATATATAATAAAAGTAGACAGTGAGGAGGGGAAAACAGGAACAAAACAGATCATCTACAAAGGTAGCCAATTACACTTCTTGATAATAATAATGGCATAGAAGACAGTCAAATATTAACCTTGATGTACTGAGAGAATTTTCTACCTGGCAGAACTATCTTTCAAGTTAAAGATATCTTTAAGCAGATGCTCAATGAAGGAAATTCTAAGTGATACAGTTCAGATAGATGGTAAAGGACATTGGATGGAAGGTCTGAGATGCAAGAGGCAATAGTTAGCAAAGATATTGCTAAACATGTGAATAAATCTAAAACTACATTGACTATACTGACTAAAAAATAATGTCTAATGTGTGGGAATATAAGAAGAAAGAATTTGACAACAGCTTATATATTGAGAAAGGGTCATTAGAGTTAAAAAAAAAAAAGCAAAGTCCTTAAGTTGTTGAGGAAGAAGATAAAGATGCTCATTAACTTTATTTTTGTCCAGTTGTTTTATTTTTCCCCATTTTATTAAAATATAATCAATCAGCATACAGCATTGTATACGATGTACAGCATAATGACTCAACTTTCAAATACCATGAAATGATTTCCACAGTAAATTTAGTTAATATCCATCATCAAGTATAGATCACAAAAAGAAAGGAAAAAAAAAAGCTTTCTTCTTTGTGATGAGAACTCTTAATGTCTACTCTCAACAACTTTCAAACATACCATACCACAGTGGTAACTAGAATGATTATGTTGTACATTACATCCCCAGTACTTATTTATCTTATAATTGGAATTTTGTACCTTTTGAATGCCTCCATCTTATTCCCCCACCTCTTGCCCACCACCTCTGGTAACCACAAATCTGATTTTTTTTTTATGATTTTTGTTTTGTTTTTAGTTTCCACATATAAGTGAGGTCATACAGTATTTGTCTTTCTCTGTCTGACTTATTTCACTTAGCATAATGCCCTCAAGGTCCATCCATTTGTCACAAATGGCAGGATCTCTTTCTTTTTTATGGGTAAGTAATATTCTAATACAGACACATAAGTATACAACATCATTTTATCCATTAATCTGTTAGTGGACACTTAGGTTGTTTCCATGCCTTAAGTATTGTAAATAATGCTGCTGTGAACATGAGGGTGCAGATATCTCTTCAACATAGCATTTTTGTTTCCTTCAGATATAGTTACAGTAGTGCAATCATAATATGTTAGTTCTATTTTGAATTTTTGAATCTTTTGAAGAACCCCCATACTGTTTTCGATAGTGGCTGTACCAATTTACAACCCCACCAACAATACACAAGGGTTCCCTTATCTCTGCATTATTATCAACGTTTGTTTTCTCTTGTCTTTGATGATGGCTATTCTAACAGGTGTTAGAATGAGGTGATATCTCATTGTGGTTCTGACTTGCATTTATTTTTACAATACTAATGATTAATGGAGTTCAGCACATTTTCATGTACCTGTTGGACATTTGTACATTTTCTTTGGAAAAAAAAATGTCTATTCAGGTCATTTGCCCATTTTTAATGGATTATTTGGGGGGGTTTTGGTTGTTTTTTGTTCGTTTATTTGGTGCTATGGAGTTGTATGAGTTCTTTTTACATTTTGAATATTAACCCCTTATCAGATACATGGTTTGAAAGTATTTTTTTCATTCCATAAATTGCCTTTTCATTTTGTTCCTCATTTCTTTTGCTGTGCAAAAGCTTTTTAGTTTGATATAGTCCCATTTGTTTATTTTTTATTTTGTTGCTTGTGCCTCAGGTGTCATATCTAAAATATCATTGTCATAAACAATGTCAAGGAGCTTTTTCCTTATGTTTTCTTCTAGGAGTTTTATGGTTTTTAGTCTTATGTTTAAGTTTTTAATCCATTTCAGATTAATTTTTGTGAGTGGTGTAAGACAGTGGTCTAGTTTCATTCTTTTACATGTGAATATCTAATTATTCCAGCACCATTTATTGAAGAGACTGTCTTTTCTCCATTAAGTATTCTTGGCTCCTTTGTCGAATATCAGTTGACTGTTTATGCATGGGTTTATTTTTGCACTCTCAATTCTGTTCCATTGGTCTATGTGTCTGTTTTTATGTCAGTATAATACTGTTTTGATTACTATAGCTTTATAATATAGCTTGAAATCAAGAAGTGTGCATTGTTCTTCTTTCTCAGGATTGCTTTGGCTATTTTTGGTCTTTTGTGATTTCATATAAGTTTTAGGATTGTTTTTTCTACTTCTGTAAAAAAAAAAAATGCTATTGAAATCTTGATAGGGATTGCATTGAATTGAATCTATAGATGGCTTTGGGTAGTATGGACATTTTAACAACACTAATTCTCCCAACCCATGAACATGAGATACTTTTCCATTCATTTGTGTCTTCTTAAATTTCTTCCACTAATGTCTCATAGTTTTTAATGTAGAGATCTTTCACTCCCTTGGTTAAATTTCTTGCTAAGTATTTTATTGTTTTTGATGCTATTGTAAATGGGATCATTTTCTTTATTTCTTTTTCATATAATTCATTGTTAGTATATAGAAACACACATTTTTGTATGCCAATACTGGAGAATGCATATTCTTTTCAAGCACATATTAAACATTTTTGAAAATGGTCCATGTGCTAGGCCTGTAGCCAGAAAAATTATAGCCCTTGGGAAAAATCCAGCCTGTTGCCCGATTTTGGTTTTCCTTTTTAAATAGCTTTATTGAGATATAATTCACATACCACACATTTCATTCATTTAAAGAGTATAATTCCGTAGCTTTTATAGTATTTACTGAGTTGTGCATCCATTAATAGTCAACTATAAAACACTTTAATTACTCCAAAAGGAAACCCCATACCTCTTAGCTATCACCCTCCAATCTCTCCATACCCACTTCTTTCAGCCCTAGGCAACCATTAATTTACTTTCTGTCTTCACAGATTTGCCTATTCTGGACATTCCATATAAACAGAATTATATTTGTCCTTTGTGACTGACTTCTTTCACTTAGCCTAATGTCTTCAAGGTTCATCCATGTTGTCGCCTGTGTCAGCATGTCATTATTTTTATTGCTAAATAATATTCCATTGCATGGACATACTATATTTTGTTTATCCATTCATCAGTTGATGAACAATTGGGTTGTTTATATGTTTTAGCTATTATGAATAATACTGCTATCAACATTCATGCACAAGATTTTGCCTGGACAACTGTTTTCATTTCTTTTGGGTGGATAGCTCAGAGTGGAATTTCTGAGTCACATGGCAACTGTGCCCAAATGGTAACTTAATTTGGTTGATTTCAAGCCCTCATTCATTTTCTTTATCTTTCTCATTTTTTCTTTGTCTCTCTCTTCTTCCTATCTCTGTCCCCTCTCTCCGTTGCTCTTTCTGCCTCATACCCTCCTCTTTCTTCCTTTATTCTTTCTATCCATCTTTTCTTTCTCTCTCTATTGCTTTCCCTTCTCTTGATGCTCTTGTCCTTTCCCATTTCTACTGCCCCATTCCTTTCTCCCAGTTTAGTTCCTTTCATTTTCTCAAATCTCAATCTTTCTCCCTCTCCCTTCCCCTAATCTTCAGCTCAGAGCTGGAGCTAGGACCAGCTGGACCTAGGAGACTAGGAGACTAGGTCCTGTCTTTTAAGCCATGGCTAATTTCTGCTAGGTGCCAGTGCAAAACAGTGCAAAGAATGCAGTTAGGTTTTCTTCTTATTATTATTTTACTTTATTTTAAATCCCAGTATAGTTAACATACAGTGTGATATTAGTTTCAGGGATACGATATAGTGATTCAACAACCCAGTGCCCATTATGGTAAGTGCCCTGCTTAATCCCCATTGCCTATTTTACCCATCCCCCCACCCACCTCCACTCTGATAACCAGTTTGTTCTCTATAGCTAAGAGTCTGTTTCTTGGTTTCTCTTTCTCTCTCTTGTTTTCCCTTTCCTCGTTTTCTTTTTATATTTCTTAAATTCCACATAAGAGTGATATCCTATGGAAAAAAAAAAAACAGAACTACCCTACAATCCAGTAATCCTGCTACTGGGTATTTACCCCCAAAATACAAAAACACTAAGTCAAAGGGATACGTGCACTCCTATGTTTATAGCAGCATTATTTATTTTTTAAGTTTGTATTAAATTCCAGTTAGTTAACATACAGTGTAATAATATTTTCAGGGGGACCATATAATCATTCCACACTTCCATAATATAGCAGCATTATTTACAATAGCCAAATTATGGAAGCAGCCCAAGTGTCCATCGACAAAGGAATGAATAAAGAAGATGTGGTACATATACCCAATGGAATATTATTCAGCCATAAAAAAGAAGAAATCTTGCCATTTACAAAAACATGGATAGAGCTAGAGAGTATAATGCTAAGTGAAATAAGTCAAAGAAGGCAGTTAGTTTTGAATTGTATTAAGGCCAATGTGTACATCAAATAGATCCAAAATTTGCCTCAAGTATTCCAATTCGACAAGTATTTTTATAGCAACCAATTATATGTAACATTATGCTTGATTTCATTATGCATAATTTTATTGACTCTACACAACAACTTTGCAAAGAAAGAAGGGGATGTTATTCCCATTTTACAGATGAGGAAATTGAACAGAAAATTGAGGTTCAGGGAAGAAAAGAAGGCAGGACTAAAATTGCTTACTAGGAAGATGTAGAATTAAGATTTGTTTCTGGTTCCAAAGTTCATGCTATTATCACTGTACCAGGCTGGGAATGATTAACACCTATCTCTAGAGCCTGCAATTGAGAGCAGAAGTGGAGGGTAGGTGTGAGAAGGAGTTGGAAGGGAGAAAAATATCCAGGTGGTTCTAAGTCCTAGCTTTCCCCTTGCCCAATTTTCCAACCCAAATTTGCCACACTCTTGACCTCTTTCTCAGACCTCTTCCTGCCATAGATCCTGAGCCTGTCTTGATCAAGTTGGAGAGAATCTTAGAATTTTTATACCTTTCAGTCCATGCAGTCTGGAAAGAAGTTACACTCTTCAGACCTGGTACCTGGCATTGGGTTACTATATTGTGTCTACTGCTTCCCCCAGTCTTCTTTGCTGCTAAGTGAATGACACTTGGTGAGTTAAGAGTGAGACATAAACATCTATGTAGCCCCTTAAGCTTCAGTATTCTGTTCCCTCACCTCATGCTTGTCCGGTGCATAAGCTTGGTTTCCTGCCTGGTTATCCTGTTTCATGTAGCGCTAGTCCTGGGGCTCATAGCCACCTCCCACTTCAGCTTTCCTCCTCTAAGGGCAGGTTCCACTCTTGTGCCTCTCACTCCTCCCATAACCAAATCTCACATCACTAACCAAGTGAGTGGTAAAGTAGCTGTAATTCTTCCCTGCTTTGTCCTGCTTTGGATGGGCTACCTATATCTACTGGGCCTTAACATTGCAGTCAGGATAGTCTTCTCTCAGACTATTTTCTCTCCACTAAGCCCATGTTACCAAGGTCTTAGGGCCCCTGGAATTCTTGTAACTGAGTAATGAAGAAATCAGAGTTTAGCTTTAAAATGAAAGCCTGAGCCTGGTCTCCTCCCCCATCACATTATCTTGCTTCTACAGCCACAATCCAGACTGGAATTAATTAGGTAGTACACATTTTTCAGGTACAGCATAACCTTTCCATGGGGAACTCTGACTGACAGATTCTAATTTATAAGCTTTATTCTGGTACATAGACAAACACTGCAGTGCTCAAACTGTATCTTTTGAAGGTTATAGCATTTAGACCCCAAAGCTCTTAATTTTATTGGAAATGAGAGAAAAATGTCATACAAATATTTCATTTTGAAGCATAATAATTCCAACACACACCTCTTACTGCAGTAATTGCCATCCACCCACTTGCATCATGATCTGAGAGTCAGTCACAGGACCCAGCTCCCTGCTTTGTCTGTTTTCAGTGTCCCAGGACAGCAGAAGTAGGCTTCCTCTTCCCCCATGATTGTTTGTATAATGAGCCCTTTTGGATGCAAGTTTAATATTTCAGTATATTCAGTGTACAAATATAATGGAGCTATTAAGCCTTATTCCTAGCCAAGAGTCCCCTGCTGGGTTGGCTGGCAGAAGCCCCCTGATCATACCAGCCTATAAGGAGTAAATGTTGCCTAGAAGGAAGAGAAATCAACAAGCAGAGGAACACACATGTTTTGACACCAACAGAACTGAGGCTAGAAAACTGGGGATCCCAAGAAGGAAACTAGACAGAGAACTCCGGTGAGAAAGGCTGAAAAGTGAACTTAGGGGGAAAGACGATGTTAGTTAGAGCAGAAGTGAGAGGAGAACAGAATATGAAATAGAGTGGGGCAGGTGTCTGGGAAAGACATGAATTGAGAGAAACACTGGTCATGGGGACTAGAGAGAATAGCGCACAAATCAGAGGTGGAAGAGCTGCCTTGGAGGGAGGGGTGGGGGCAGTTGTACTCAGAACTCTAGTGCTGGCATCCAAACATCCCAGAAGGAAGCATGTTTCTTTGAAGATGAAAGGGGAAGAGTGAGCTGTCCTCAACAATGAACTAAAGACTGAGGAAATGAGAAAGCAGACTTTACTGTCTTTATAGCCAGAAGTTTGGTTTAAATTCTCTTTCAGAGTGAATACATGTGGGTCACCACAAGGAGAGAATCTGGCTTTTTTTTTTTTTTTTTTTTTTTTGAGATGGAGAGAGGGGAGAAGGAGCAGAGAATCTTAAGCAGGCTCCATGTCCAGTGCGGAGCCCACCACGGGGCTTGATCTCACAACTCTGAGATCATGACCTGAGCCGAAATCAAGAGTTGGATGCTTTATTGACTGAGCCACCCAGGCACGCCCCCCCGCCAAGAATTTGTCCTTCTTGGTACAAGAGGCCCTGACTTTACCTACCAAAACTCTGGTCAAAGAGGAGTTTATGAATAAGGGCTTTGGGAAGGAGAGAAGAGGGATGGGGAAGATTTTCTCACCTTTTATCTCCATATGGAGCCTTCTATTTTAAGACTCCCCTAGAAATTTGCATCATAATCAGACATGCCCGAATTATCACCAGATGACTATGGATGTGTCACCTTATCTCTATGATCCTCAGTTTCCCCTTCTGGAAACTGAACATAATTTCACTATGTTATCCTTGAGGTTTCTCAATAAGTGCTAAGTGAATTTAATGCAGCTCTGACTCTCTCCTGCTGGCCATGAGAGGGCAGACACAGTGAATCTCAAGATTATAGCACCACTTACCCTTTGCTGCTGGGTGGTCTGGGCCATGGGCCAGCTGGCTCTTCCATTAGACAAGTGGTGCAAGGGTCTAGTGACCCTTGCCAGTTTGAGGATAAGATGGATGACAGGGTAATGGGGAAATTATCAAAGGTAGACTATTTTTAAGTGGAAGTGGAGAGGAGAGGGCAGGTACAAGAATGCCCAATGCAGGGCGCCTGGGTGGCTCAGTTGGTTAAGCGACTGCCTTCGGCTCAGGTCATGATCCTGGAGTCCCGGGATCGAGTCCCGCATCGGGCTCCCTGCTTGGCAGGGAGTGTGCTTCTCCCTCTGACCTTCCTCCTTCTCATGCTCTCTGTCTCTCATTCTCTCTCTCTCTCAAATAAATAAATAAAATCTTAAAAAAAAAAAAAAGAATGCCCAATGCAGCTGAGAGGTCACCTATTACCAACTCCCCATCTTTACAATTTCCTACACTGAAGTAGAAAGTGTCCTTGATCTCAATCAGGTGAGAGCTGTCCCTCTCTGAATCATTTAGGTTTCCTAACACTTGGCTCAAATCCCTCCACTGTTCCTTTCTCCCTCCCTTCCACTTCCCTGCTTCTACTCCCACCCATTAGAATAGCTATGGGAACAATCTTCTGTGGGGCTCTGCCAGGCCTCCAGCTTTCCATTCTTTGTACCAACATTTATGATTATGTTAGGGAGGATATATAGCTTCAAACCTCCTCACTTGTCTTTCTATCCTAGACTTTAGTAAATGAAGGGGGGCAGCAGGGACTAGAATTTTTTGAGTGCTAAGCATATGCTAGATACACTGCCAAATACATTACATCTGTTATCTCATTTACTCGGCAAAGGTCTTATAACCACTTTACAGATGAGAAAACTAAGGCCAAAAGGAAGGTTATATATATACTCATGCAAAATCACGTAGTTAAGAAGCAACAGAGTTAGGACTTTGGCTTTCTGTCTCCAAATCCAATGCCCTTGCTGCTATGAACATCTCTAGGAAAGCCTAACCTTCTGCCTTTATCTCAATCAAGTCTATGTGGCAAAGATTCCTCTTCTTGTTTTATATATATGTAGGCCACCATGTATAGTAGAGATGAGGAAACATGTGTAAGTGACCTCCACTCACACTCATACTAGGCATTCTTTTGGTTATCATGCCTCATACCAGGTAATCAGGGAAAAAGTACTGATGACTGCTGTTTTCATTGCCACTCTATGGCTCTCTCAGCCTCTCAGCATCTTCCTGAATACAGTACCTTCCTGGCCTAGACCAGACCCCCCCTTCTTTCTTATTCACAACCCAATGCCACTACTCCCTGGTAAGACCAGTTCTTACCCTTATTCTTAGCCTAGAGTCTTCTGGTAGGAGACTGGCAGAAGCACCCTGATTGTTCCAGCCTGGATAGAGTAAATGCTGCCTGGAAGGAAAGCAACCTCGGTCCTGTACCCATGGATGCCAGAAAGTGAGCCTAAAGATGCACATCTTATACCCCTCATTATTTTCCCTGTATAAAGTTAATCAGGATTTTTAATAAGATAGGCCACCAAAGTCGACTAATTTCTGCTATTTGGCTGTGGTCTGGCCCAAGTCTGCACCTTGAAAAGATGGTGAGCCGTCCAGGCCTGAAAGCTTGGCCACAGCTGCTCTGGGAGCCCACAACCTGTGCCTGGCCCATTCCCTACTCCTGCAGTTTTATTAGCTTCATTTTTATGTGCTTTTTAATTCTCTGAATGCAGCCAAAACCAACATCAAATAACATCAAGGAACACAAGGTCATGATTCCCCCAACCTCCAGTGCTCAGTCCCCCAAATCACTTAGGGGTGGGGCAGGCAGAATGTGCTACAGTTTTCCTCGTGCTTGTCTTTTCAGAGGGTGGGGGAGACTGCTGCAGCTCCGTGAGCTATTCTCAGACACTGCCGCCTCAGAATTCACTGTGAGACACATTTCAGGTCACCATAACCCAAGGAGCAGAAGGAGGGGGAAAAGGAGGGGGGAAGAAAACCCAGCCAGCAAACAATCCTCAAATTCTTGCCTCCTTGAGGCCACAAGCACTGGGCCTAATGGTCCTGGCCAGTGCCTGCTGGGAGGGATATTTGGAGAAACCACCTCCTTGCCTCTCTGCCTCTTTACCTCCCTCCCCCATTTCTTCCTCTTTCCTTTCTTATTTCCTTCCAGGGCCAGCTAGGAGCAAGCATTCCGACAGGCCTCCCAGATGCTGCAAATCTCAGCCACCCCAAGGGATTCACTCGTCCCTTCCCTTGAGCTCTTAGGTACGGAAACCAAGCGCGGCAGACAGGTCGGGGAAGTTTCCCAGCACAGCAAGCTCGGCATTGGGCCTGAAACCAGATGCAGGAGCCAAACTGCCCCAACTGAAGGAGTTCCCCAGCCTACAGAAATTCAGAAAACAAGTTCAGATCATAGGTTTCCCGACCCATCATGCTGGGACATAAGGACAGGACTCTAAGACTGACTGGACAGAGCCTTGGCCTTTCGGTCAGGAGTCATAGGTTCTAGTCCTGTGTGTCCTGGAAAAGTCTTTTTACTCTCTTGGTCTCAGAATCTCCCAGAAGCATAGCAACCCCTCCTGGACATATTCTCCTTAAGTGGAAACTTTCTAATTTTTAAAAATAGATAATATGTTAACATTTTGTTTTCTAAGACTTCGATAAAGAGATCTTAAAGATAGCAATGTAAAGCAAGACCATGTGACAAAGGAAAGGTAATTCTAAAACTTTTGTTATATGCTTTCTCCCTTAGCAAACAAGGACTTGGGCCCTGATGCTGTGCCCACTCTGTCAGAATCTGAATTTTTGGTGTTCCCATCTGTAATGTGGCTAAAGGGTCTCTAGATGCCCTACCACCCCAACATTCTATTATCTAGCTTCTGAGGTTTTTCTCTGCCCTTCTTAATGAGAATATTTAAAAGTTTAATATTTTCATCTGGGCATAATTATAAATATATGTTTATCTCTACCTTTATCTATGTACCTACCTATGTATCTGCTTATCTACCTACCTACCTATCTGTCTGTGTTAAGCATAGCATTTAGAATTCCTCATGCCAGTGAAGAATAAGATCAATTAACTACATAGCAATTCCTCTTCTGATTGTAATCTGTCTTTTGTGGGCCTTTTTTTCTCATAAAATGAGCTCAAAATGTAAGTTAATGAGTTCATTTTGTCCATTGGTAATAGGAACATATAAATAACATCTCCTTCAAATGAGAAACTATTACTAATATAGAGAAGATAAAGCTACTTTATTATGGTCCATGAAAAATTCACCCCCAATTGAGAGACTATAATAAGATTCTTGGAGTTCCAGTCAAAAGCAGTATTTCTTCTGCAGATAGGTCAGGTATAGAAATGCTTGTCCAAGCTCCCTCCTGCACCCCCAAGCAGTAAGGAGTTTGATACAGGGAAGGAGAAAGTGGAATAAAGCTCTAGGCTCTCTTGCAGCTTATATCACAGAACAGGGAGATGGGCAAGAGAGAAAGGAGTTAGGTCACCTTCCCATCTCTTCTTTTGGTTTATCAGGTTATACCAAAAGTTCCCAAACTTTCTTGGTTACCCTTAGCTTAGTGAAAAAAGTTATTAATTTTTTAGAACATCTCTGAGCCAAAAGAAATATCTAACAGTTCCATTTACTAAGCTGTTAAGTTCAAACAACTCAGTAAGTACTTATAACTAGTAATTAGACTTAATTAGACTTAATTGAGTATCTGATTACAAAATAATACGCATAAATAGAAAGAAAAATATTAATATACATATTAATAAACAGTAAAACATCATTTTAATTTATCTTAAATAGCCACACTTCATGCAGTGCATAACTTCTTAGATCTTTGAATCAGATTGGACATCACTTTCCTCATTTCCTGTTCCATATGGATTTTCGCACAGTACTTGATTTTTATCATCACCATCAAAAGAAATATAGCACAATATAATGTTGAAACTGTAAACTACCTGAAGCTAGTAGCTTGCAGGATGTCTGATATCAAGTACTACTTGATGCTTCACTCAAAAAAATTAAAACATGCCACATTGTCCCTGTTTACTATGGTACGCTAAAGAACCTCAGCGCTCATAATTTAGGAACCCAGGGCCACAAATTCCTGGACACTCTTAGTCATAACTTTCGCCTTCTCCTCCACTTGCTGAAATGTCTTTCCTTAGTTGCACTTCCCCAACACATCCTTTGTTGTAATAGCAATCTAAAACAAGATGGGTATGTCTATATCATCCATAAAATTGCCATTGAAAATATGTTCTACTCACTCCTTCCAATGCATGCTTAACTTTGTACCTGGGAAGATCTTTTATTTTTCTTTTTGCCCCTTTTATTTATTTATTTATTTTTATTCAAGTATAATTAATATACACTGTTTTATTAGTTTTAAATATGCAATATAATAATTCAACAACTCAACACATTACTCAGTGTTCATCAGGATAAGTGCACTCTTGAACCCCTTTATCTATTTCACCATGCCCCCTCCACCTTCTTCTGGCAACCACCAGGTGGTTCTTTCTATTTAGAGTCTGGTTTTGTTTTTGTTTTTTTTTTTTTGGTCTGTCTCTTTTTTTCTTTGTTTGTTCATTTGTTTTGTTTTTTAAATTCCAAATATGAGTAAAATCATATAGTATTTGTCTTTCTCTGACTTATTTCACTTAGCATTATGCCCTCTAGGTCCATCCATGTTGTTGCAAAAAAAGAGCTCATTTTTTTTTGAAGGCTAGTATTTCATTATATATATATATAATGTCGGTATATATACACACACATATATACACACACACACAACTTCTTTATGCTTTCCTTTATGATCAGACACAGACTGCTTCCATATCTTCGCTATTGTAAATAATTCTGCAATAAACATAGTGGAGCATATATCTCTTTAAATTAGTGTTTTTGCTTTCTTTGGGTAAATATTCCAATAGTGAATTACTGTATCGTATGGTTACTCTATTTTTAAGGTTTTGAGAAACCTCCTTCTTGTTGCTACAGTGGCTGCCCAATTTGCATTCCCATTAACAGTGCACAAGGGTTCCTTGATAAATGAATTCAGTAAAGTCACAGGATACAAAATTAATATACAGAAATTGGTTGCATTTCTGGGGCACCTGGGTGGCTCAGTTGGTTAAGCAGCTGCCTTGGGCTCAGGTCACGATCTCGGGGTACTGGGATTGAGTCCTGCATCAGGCTCCCTGCTCAGCAGGGAGTCTGTTTCACCCTCTGCCCCTACCCCCACTCATGCTCTCTCTCTCTCAAATAAATAAATAAAATCTTTTAAAAAATAAAAACGAAATTGGTTGCATTTCTTTACACTAATAATGAAGTAGCAGAAAGAGAAATTAAGAAAAAAATTCCATTTACAATTACACCAAAATAATAAAATACTTAGAAATAAACTTAACCAAGGAGGTGAAAGACCTGTACTCTGAAAACTAGGAGACATTGATGAAAGAAATTGAAGATGAAACAAACAAATGGAAAGATATTCCATGCTCATAGATTGGAAGAACCAATATTGTTAAAACGGCCATACTACCCAAAGCAATCTACCGACTTAATGCAATGCCTGTCACAATACCAACAACATTTGTTCACAGAACTAGAACAAATAATGCTGAAATTTGTGTGGAACCACAAAAGATCTCAAAAGGCCAAAGCAGTCTTGAGAAAGAACAAAGCTGGAGGTATCACAATCCCAGATTTCATGATATACTACAAAGTAATAGTGTTAGGCAGGAAGCTAGGCATTAGCAATAGGAGGATGGACCTTAGACCTCCTGATGGAGAGCCCCAACCGAAGACCACCAGGTAGTGCAATTGCTGGGTCATAGGGTAGCTCTATTTTCAACTTTTTGAGGAAACTCCATACTATTTTCCACAGTGGCTGCACCAGCTTGCATTTGTTTCTAGGAAGAAGTTGCTTTGGCTGAGGTCAAAGAGGTTGCTGCCTGTGTTCTCCTTTAAGATTTTGATGGACTCCTGTCTCACATTTAGGTCTTTCCACCATTTGGAGTCTATTTTTGTGTGTGGTGTAAGGAAATGGTCCAGTTTCATTCTTCTGCATGTGGCTGTCCAATTTTCCCAACACCATTTGTTGAAGAGACTGTCTTTTCCATTGGACATTCTTTCCTGCTTTGTCGAAGATTAGTTGAACATAGAGTTGAGGGTCCATTTCTGGGCCCTCTATTCTGTTCCATGGATCTATGTGTCTGTTTTTGTGCCAGTACCATACTGTCTTGATGATGACAACTTTGTAATAGAGCTTGAAGTCCAGAATTGTGAGGCCACCAGCTTTGCCTTTCTTTTTCAACATTCTTCTGGCTATTTGGGGTCTTTTCTGGTTCCATACAAATTTTAGGATTATTTGTTCCATTTCTTTGAAAAAAGTGGATGGTATTTTGATGGGGATTGCATTGAATGTGTAGATTGCTCTAGGTAGCATTGACATCTTCACAATATTTGTTCTTCCAATCCATGAGCATGGAATGTTTTCCCATTTCTTTGTGTCTTCCTCAATTTCTTTCATGAGTATTTTATAGTTTTTTGAGTACAGAATCTTTGCTTCTTTGGTTAGATTTATTCCTAGGTATCTTATGGTTTTGGGTGCAATTGTCAATGGGATTGACTCCTTAATTTCTCTTTCTTCTGTCTTGGTGGTGGTGTATAGGAATGCCACTGATTTCTGTGCATTGATTTAATATCCTGCCACTTTACTGAATTTCTGTATGAGTTCTAGCAGTTTTGGGGTGCAGTCCTTTGGGTTTTCCACATAAAGTATCATATCATCTGCAAAGAGTGAGAGTTTTAACTTCTTCTTTGCCACTTCGGATGCCTTTTATTTCTTTTTGTTGTCTCATTGCTGAGGCTAGGACTTCTAATACTATGTTGAATAGCAGTGGTGATAGTGGACATCCCTGCCATGTTCCTGACCTTAGGGGGAAAGCTCTCAGTTTTTCCCCATTGAGAATGATATTTGCTGTGGGTTTTTCATAGGTGGCTTTATGATATTGAGGTATGTACCTTCTGTCCCTATACTCTGAAGAGT
>NC_058419.1:73249728-73261985 GCF_002201575.2 Neomonachus schauinslandi | reverse complement strand
TGGCTAGTATTTTGGTGAGAAGTTTTGCATCCATGTTCATCAAGGATTTTGGTCTGTAATTCTCCTTTTTGATGGGGTCTTTGTCTGGTTTGGGGATCAAGGTAATGGTGGCTTCATAAAA
This sequence comes from Neomonachus schauinslandi, assembly GCF_002201575.2. NCBI lineage: Eukaryota > Metazoa > Chordata > Mammalia > Carnivora > Phocidae > Neomonachus > Neomonachus schauinslandi. The sequence goes on along the minus strand of NC_058419.1, from coordinate 73,261,864 downwards.
CGAGTTTGGAAGTTTTCCTTCCATTTCTATTTTTTGGAACATTTTCAGAAGGATAGGTACTAATTCTTCTTTTAAATGTTTGGTAGAGGGCGCCTGGGTGGCTCAGTCGTTAAGCGTCTGCCTTCGGCTCAGATCATGATCCCAGGGTCCTGGGATTGAGTCCCACATTGGGCTCCGTCCTCGGGGAGAAGCCTGCTTCTCCCTCTCCCACTCCCGCTGTTTGTGTTCCTGCTCTCGCTATCTCTGTCTCTGTCAAATAAATAAATAAAATCTTTAAAAAAAAAATGTTTGGTAGAATTCCCCTGGGAAGCCATCTGGCCCTGGGCTTTTGTTTGTTGGGAGATTTCTGATTACTGCTTCAATTTCCTTAGTGGTTATAGGTTTGTTCAGGTTTTCTATTTCTTCCTGGTAAAGTTTTGGTAGTTGATACATCCCTAGGAATGCATCCATTTCTTCCAGATTATCTAATTTGCTGGCATATAGTTGCTCATAATATGTACTTATAACTGTTTGTATTTCCTTGGTGTTAGTTGTGATCTCTCCTCTTTCATTCATGATTTTGTTTATTTGGGTCATTTCCCTTTTCTTTTTGATAAGTCAGACCAGGGGTTTATCAATCTTGTTAATTCTTTCAAAGAACCAGCTCCTAGATTCATTGATCTGTTCTACTCTTCTTTTGGTTTCTATTTCATTGATTTCTGCTCTGATCTTCATTATTTCTCTTGTCCTGCTGGGTTTAGGCTTTATTTGCTGTTCTTTCTCCAGCTCCTTTAGATGCAGTGTTAGGTTGTGTATTTGAGGCCTTTCTTGTTTCTTGAGAAAGGTTTGTATTGCTATATACTTTCCTCTTAGGACTGCCTTTGCTGCATCCCAAGGTTTTTGAACAGTTGTGTTTTCATTTTCATTGGTTTCCATGAATTTTCTTAATTCTTCTTTAATTTCCTGGTTGACCCATTCATTCTTTAATAGGACGCTCTTTAGCCTCCACGTATTTGAGTTCTTTCTGACTTACCTCTTGTGACTGAGTTCTAGTTCCAAAGCACTGTGGTCTGTAAATATGCAGGGAATGATCCCAATCTTTTGGTACCGGTTGAGACCTGATTTGTGACCTAGGATGTGATCTATTCCGGAGAATGTTCCATGGGAACTAGAGAAGAATGCGTATTCTGTTGCTTTGGGATGGAATGTTCTGAATATATCTGTGAAGTTCATTTGGTCCAGTGTGTCATTTAAAGTCTTTATTTCCTTGTTGATCTTTTGCTTAGATGATCTGTCCATTTCAGTGAGGGGTGTGTTAAAGTCCCCCACTATTATTGTATTGTTGTCAATGTGTTTCTTTGCTTTTGTTATTAATTGCCTTATATAATTGGCTGCTCCCATGTTAGGGGCATAGATATTTACAATTGTTAGATCTTCTTGTTGGATAGACCCTTTAAGTAGGATATAGTGTCCTTCCTCATCTCTTATTACAGTCTTTGGTTTAAAATCTAATTTGTCTGATGTAAGGATTGCCACCCCAGCTTTCTTTTGGTGTCCATTAGCATGGTAAATGGTTTTCCACCCCCTCACTTTCAATCTGGGGGTGTCTTTGGGTCTAAAATGAGTCTCTTGCAGACAGCATATCAATGGGTCTTGTTTTTTTTCATCCAATCTGATAGCCTGTGTCTTTTGATTGGGGCATTTAGCCCATTTACTTTCAGGGTAACTATAGAAAGATAGGAATTTAGTGCCACTGTATTGCCTGTAAGGTGACTGTTACTGTATATTGTCTGTGTTCCTTTCTGGTCTATGTTGCTTTTAGGCTCTCTCTTTGCTTAGAGGACCCCTTTCAAGATTTCTTGTAGGGCTGGTTTCGTGTTTGCAAATTCCTTTAGTTTTTGTTTGTCCTGGAAGCTCTTTATCTCTCCTTCTATTTTCAATGACAGCCTAGCTGATATAGGATTCTTGGCTGCATATTTTTCTCATTTAGTGCTCTGAATATATCATGCCAGTCCTTCTGGCCTGCCAGGTCTCTGTAGTTAGGTCTGTTGCCAATCTAATGTTTCTACCATTGTAGGTTACAGATCTCTTCTCCCGAGCTGCTTTCAGGATTTTCTCTTTGTCTGTGAGACTCCTAAGTTTTACTATTAGATGTTGGGGTATTGACCTATTTTTATTGATTTTGAGGGGTGTTCTCTGTGCCTCCTGAATTTTGATGCCTGTTTCCCTCCCCAAATTAGGGAAGTTCTCTGCTATAATTTGCTCCATATATCTTCTGCCCCTCTCTCTCTTTCTTCTTCTTCTGGGATCCCAATTATTCTAATATTGTTTTATCTTATGGTATCACTTATCTCTCAAATTCTTCCCTCGTGATCCAGTAGTTGTTTATCTCTCTTTTTCTCAGCTTCTTTATTTTCCATCATTTGGTCTTCTATATCACTAATTCTCTCTTCTGCCTCATTTATCCTAGCAGTTAGAGCCTCCATTTTTGATTGCACCTCATTAATAGCCTTTTTTATTTTGACTTGGTAGATTTTAGTTCTTTTATTTCTCCAGAAAGGTTTTCTCTAATATATTCCATGCTTTTTTCAAGCCCAGCTAGTATCTTTAAAATTGTCATTCTGAACTCTAGTTCCAACATCTGACTAATGTCCATATTGATTAGGTCCCTGGCAGTCGGTGCTGCCTCTTGTTCTTTTTTATTTGAGGTGATTTTTCCATCTTATCATTTTGCCAGAGGAGAATAGATGAATGAGAGAACAAAATGCTAACAGGGTAACAACGTCCCCAGAAAAATATACACTAAGCAAATCAGAAGAGACCTGAAACTGGGGGAAAAGAAAAGGAAAGAAAGAGAAAAGAAAAAAAAAAAGAAAAAGATAAAAACAAACAAATACAAACAAAAAAAACAGAATATGATCAAATATGATCAGGCTGGTGCATAGATCAGTTCCACACACTAGATTTTGGTCTGTTAGAAGAAAGTGCCTCCCAAAATTTTAAGGAAAGAAAAACTTATATATGTACAAAAATAAGGGTTAATACAATGAAGGGATGGAATATGACTGTAAAGATGAAAATTATAAAAGATTTTATAAAAGGAATTGATAAAATAAGAAGTTGGTTGAAAAAAGAAAGAAGAGGATTTTTTTAAAAAAAAAGGGAGAGAATGTGATCAGGCAGGAGACTAGAACAAAGCCATACATTAGAGATTTAGGGTATATTTTGGTCTGTTAGAAGAAACTGTATCCCAGTATTTTAAAGAGAGAACAACTTATATATATACACCAACAATTAGGCTAACTACAATGAAGGGATAGAATATGACTCTAAAAATGAAAAATAAAAAAGATTTTTTAAAAAAAGGATTGATAAGATGTTGGTTGAAAAAGGGAAAAAGAAAAATTTTTAAAAAAAGAAAGTTAAAAAAAAATTAACTTTGAAAGACTAAAGAATCATGGTAAAAAAGCCATGAATTCTATGTGTAGTATTCCCCTAGCGCTGGAGTTCTGCTGTTTGCATTGATCGTTAAACTTGGTCTTGGCTGGCTGTTCTTGCTGATCTTCTGGGGGAGGGGCCTGTTGCCGTGGTTCCCAAATGTCTTTGCCAGAGATGGAATTGCCCTGCCTTTGCTGGTCCGGGCTAAGGCATCTGCTCAGGTTTGCTCTTGGGAGCTTTTGTTCCCTGCAAGCTTTCTGCACAGCTTTGGAGGATGAGAGTGAAAATGGCGGCCACCCAATCTCTGCCCCAGAGGAGCCCAGAACTCGGGCCCCGCTCCTCAGTGAGCCCCTGAGAAAAGCAGTCAATCACTCCCATCTCCCCGGTCTCCGGCCGCACTCTGCTCACCCAGCCTGTGACCGAGCATTTCTATCTCTGGCACCCGACCCCGTTTGGAGTCTCCAAACCCAGCAGATCCTGTGGTGTGCTCCTGTGCCGCTCCTCCTGGGGGATGAAGGAGGGTCTCCCCGGATCTGCCACTTGTTGTGTCCCTGCTGGAAGAGCAGTGGCCCGACTGTGCCGTGGATCACAGTTTATGGCAACCCTGAGCTGAGAGCCCACTCCTCGGCTCCATCTCTGCAGCTGGCTTCCCTCTCCGGTACCTGGGAGTTCTGCTGCACTCAGGCACCCCTGGTCTTTCTGTGACCCCAAGGGTCCTGAGACCACACAGTCCCAGCGAGGGTTCCACCCCTTGCTTAGCCACTGGAGCGACGTCCCTCAGTGGAGCAGGCTTCTTAAAAGTTCTGATTTTGTGCTCCGCTGCTCTATCACTTGCTAGTAGCGCCTGATGGAGGCCCCCTCCCCTGCCATCTATCTTCCTGAATATCACCTGGGATTCACTTCTCCGCACGTCCTACCTTCCAGAAAGTGGTTGCTTTTCTGTTCAGAGAGTTGCTGCTATTCTTTTCTTTGATCTACTGTTGAGTTCATAGGTGTTCAGAATGGTTTGATCCCTATCTAGCTGAATTCCTGGGACCAGACAAAATTTAGGTCTCCTACTCCTCCACCATCTCGCTCCTCCAATGGGATACATTTTTTGAATACTGAAAGAAAAGAACTATCAACCTAGATTTCTATATCTACCTAAATTATACTTCATGATGCAAGTAAAATAAAGAAATTCTCAAATAAAGGAAAATTGAGAGAATCTGTCATCAGCAGACCTACCCTAAAAGAATAGCTAAAAGAAGTTCTCTTAATAAAGAGTAAATGCTAGTGGAAGAAAGGTTGAAACCATAGAAAAGAAAGAACATTGGAATGGGGGAAAATATGGATGAGTATAATAGACTCTTACTTCTCATTAGTTTCTTACTCAGTATTTGATAAGTGAACTAAAAGTTATAAAATCTGATATAGTGCCCAATTTATGTAGAAGAAATACTTAACAAATTATATTTTTTAAGTGGGGAGGGTAAGGGGACATAAAGAAAGTAAGGTTTCTGCACTTAAATCAAAATAATTAAACTGCAATACCAGAAAGCTGAGATAAGTTATGTAGGTGTATTGTAATATCTACAGCAAACACTAAGAAAATGATACAAAGAAATATACTAAAAAGCACTACAAATAGATGAAGATAGAATCCTAAAAAAATGTTCAAATCACCCAGAAGAATGTAAGAAAAGAACAGAAGAATAGGAAACAGAAAAATCAAACAGGAAAAAAAATGACACACTAACATAACAATAATTACCTTAAATATAAATGCCCCCAATATAATTAAGAGAGATTCACAGAGTAGGAAAAAAATAACTGATCCAACAAAATGCTTTCTATAAGACACTCATTTTAAATACAGTGATAGTGCTAAGTTGAAAGGCAAAGGAAGGATAAGATATGCTATACAAACATTAATTTAGAAAACAGGAATATGTATATCAATATAAGATAAAATATAGTTCAGAATAAAAAAATGACTAGAAACAAAAAAGTTCATTAGATAATGATAAAAGGATTAGTCCACTAGGAAGGCATACACTCCTAAATGCATATACATCAAAGAACTGTGCATCAGAACACAAGATGCAAAAAAAAATGAAAAAGGTAAAAGAATAGACAAATTTACTACTGTAGTAGATTTCAACCCCTACTCTCAAAGCTTTATAGACTACTAAATAGAAAAGAAACTAAACAATACAATCAACCCAAATGATTATATATACATACAACAAAGAATAATATCCATAACAAACTCTCAAAGCTCAACAGTAAACAATCCAACTAGAAAATGGGCAAAAGACATGAGGTGGTATTTCACTGAAGAGGATATACAGATGGCAAATAAGCACATGAAAAGATGTTCAATATAATCAGACATTTAGAAAATGCAAACTAAAACCACAATGAAACATCACTGTGCATCCATCAGAATGGCTTAACTAAACAGTGGCAACACCAAATTCTGGTAAGGATATGAACAAACTGGCTAATTCATGCATTTCTGGTGAGAATGAAAATGATACAACTACTCTGGAAAAGAGTTTGGCAATATCTTAAAAAATTAAACATATATTTACCATACATTGTAGAAATTGCACTTGTGGCCATTTATCCCAAAGAAATGAAAACTATGTTCACACAAAAACCTGTATATATACTGTATATATAGGTTTTCTGTGCATAAACAGAAAACTTACATATAAAACCTAGATATATAAACCACATATATAATATAAATAGGCAGCTTAGAATATATAGAATATAATAGAATATGTAAAATTCTGCCTATACAAAAACCTATATATGTATATATATACACACAGATCTATATCAATTTATTATTAATAACCCCCAACTGGAAATAATCCACTCATATTTCAATGAGTGAATGGTTAAGCAAACTGTGCTATATCCATACCATGGAATCCAATAAAAAGGAACAAACTATTGATGCACTCAGCAATTTGGGTGAATCTCCAGGGAATTATGCTGAGTGAAAATAGCTATTCCAAAAAAGTCAAATACTGTATGATTCCATTTATATAACATTCTTGAAATGGAAAAAATTATAGAAATGGAGAACATAGAGAACAGGTTAGTGGTTGCCAGGGTATAGGAACGGGTAGGTCAGGGGGACAAGGAGGTAAGTATGGTCGTAAAAGGGCACCAGGAGGGACCCTTGTAGTGATAGAACTGTTTTGTATCTTGACCATATCAATTTGAATATCCTGGTTGTGACACTGTGGCTTGCAAATTGCTATTATTGAGGGAAACTTGGTACAGGGATATCTCTATATCATTTCTTACGACATCTGAATTTACAATTACCATAAAATGGGAAGTTTAATTTTACAAAAAAAAAAAAAAAGACATGGATATCACAAAAGTCAAGTTAGTAAATTGCCACTGGGAGAAGGGAATGGATTATAATCAAGGAAGGTTACATGAAAGTATTTTTGTGGTTTTGGCAATGTATAATTTATTGACTTGGGTGATGGTTATATGCATTTCACTTCATAAATATTCATTGAATTGTACAAGTAAGTTTTATGCAGTTTTCTGCATATATGACATATATCATAATGGAAAAATATATTTTCAAAATATACATTTGCTCCATTGCTTAAAATTCTCCAATTGCTGTTTTCCTTTGTTCATAAGATAAAATCTAAACTCCTCATTGAGGCCTACAGGGTCTTCTTCATCAATTGTTCCCCTCCTCCTGTTCTGTACTCCTGACATATTGGACTTTTTTCAGGTCTTCTCATTATAGGATTTTTGCAAAGCTCTTCTGTTAGCTTGGGATGATTTAGCACTCTCCCTACCATTCTTCAACTACAGATTCAACTCAAACCTATCAGACTACATCAAACCCCTCCTCGATATGCTTTCCAAGCTCCCCATATTTTCCTTTATTAATATTTCCATAATTGATAGTAACATTTTAAGTAATAATTTGACTACTGCCAGTGTCCCCCTTAACCCCTTGGCCTCTAGGCCATAAATTCCATGAGTACAAGAACCCCATTTACGTGTTCCTTACAGTGCCAGAACCATGCCTGGCACATAGGACACAACATATTTGTGGAATAAATGGAATACAATTCCATTATGTCATTCTGTGTTACATTGGAAGGCAACATAGTATGTTGGAAAGGTTCTTTAGAATCAAATTGATCAAACTGATCAAATCTTGACTCTATCACTTACTAGCTATTGACCTCAGGCAGGATCCTTTACCTCTCTAATATTTAATTTCATCATCTTCAAAATAAAATTAATAATTATTATCTTATAGGATTGTTACAAAGTTGAAAGGAAATAATTCATATCAAGATTCTTACCATACCATAATGTCAAAACAGAAGAAGCATGCAGTAAGCCTTTTCCTGCATAAATTCCCTTCCCATTTAATCCAGGAGAACTTTTTTTTTTTAATTTTATTTTATTATGTTATGTTAATCACCATACATTACATCATTAGTTTTTGGTGTAGTGTTCCATGATTCATTGTTTGCATATAACACCCAGTGCTCCATTCAGTATGTGTCCTCCTTAATACCCATCACCAGGCTAACCCATCCCCCCACCCCCCTCCCCTCTAGAAATTCCAGGAGAACTTTTGTTCTCCAAAACAACTCAGTTTCTTTTCTCAAATATAGAAATTATATAGCTTACCATTTCCCCCCTTTTTTTATAGCTCAAGCACTAAACTTCTCAGTGCAAGCAATGTAAGTGCCTCAGTTACACTAAATGATATTTAAGGACCCTTTCAGGGCTGTAGTTTCTGGTTCTTTCCATGAGAGTGCTTGGTATAAATAGAAGATCATACACTGAATGAGCCCCTATAGACTGCTTGCAGCTTTCAATCACAGGATTTTGCATGCATGGAGCAGGTGGTTGCCTACTTAGTATGATCTGATAAGGCTAAGCAGGGTTGCAAATAGATATAATTTTTTATTCCAGTGCTTATCCACTGACAGAGGATGGTTCTGAGGCAGTGTTTATTTAAGTTGTACAGAAGACAATGGTATGATCAGTTAGTGATTTGTGCTCAAGCACATAATGGAAGAATGGTGGCATTTTTACTGCATGATTATTATTCAAGATCTTGTAGTATATCTTCCCACCACCTGACCCAAAGCCTGGAATTCCACCATTGGTGTTTTATACCTCTGGGAGGGGCCAAAGGAGCAACCAAAGTCTCATTAGTAGGCCTAGACTGATAGCAAGAGCTGAGTGACAGGCAGCTCAAACCTGATGATAGTGGTACATAGGATAATACTGGTTGCTGAAAGTTCAGGGCATAGAAGAGAACTGAAGCTTCCTATCTGTAGGCCATGTTCATTGCTTTTCTGGGCTTTCTTGGGTCCCCGTACTCTTTAGAAGTCACGACAGAGAGGTGATAGATTTGGTGTTGATTCTCACCTTGGTACTTTAGATCATGTCATGTTCTAAGGTAACTCACCCCATGCCCGTAGGTGTCAAGAACAAAATGACTATGGAGAACAGCTCAGTTCCTACATACTAGCTAGGAGGACTTCCCTCCCTCTCTCCCCTACTCTTCCTTTCCCTCCCTCTCTCCCCTACTCTTCCTTTCCCTCCTTCCTTTCTTCCCTCCTATCCTCCTTTATCTCACCTCTTCCTTCCTGTCCCCAGTTGTCTCTCTGACCTCTCTTATTCTGTTTCCTGCCCAAATCCCCAGCTATGTCTGTGCTGTGCCATCAGGGGTGTCTCCAGTCCATCTTCCCTACCCTGAGTCCCTTTAAGAGCCTTGACTGAGGAACACTTATGGTTTGCAGACACCAAGTGATTATTATCCACCTGCCTGAGACCCAGGAAAGGTTAGTGTGGTCTTCCTGCCCTTGATAAAGTGGGAGCTCTGTGAGGGAGAGATGGTGTCTTGATTACATAGGGCCTGGCGTTGAGGTGATTATTGAGTGACCATATTTGAATGAACTGAATGAATGACCTGGAAGAAACTTGGGATCAATCTAGTTGAAGCCCCTGGTCCATATCTCATTACATATTGTATTACAAATATGGAACCTGGGATCAGGAAAAGAGATTACACAGTGACTTAGGGGAAAAACTAGGGTTTAATTCTAATTCTTTAAATTCTCGACAAGAGCTCATTCTGCTGCTTCCTAACTGGTAATTTGGGCTTTTCTCTATTCCCGTTTCTTCATATGTAAATGAGGACTATAATAATACCTGACTCACTGGATAAATATGAAAATTAAATGGGTTCATCCATGTTTAGCATGTAGAATACTCTTGGCTCACAAAAAATGCTTAATAAATGTTGGCTATTATTATATTTCTTTCATTGTATATAATATATATATTATTATATTGCTAAAATTCATCTTAAATAGAACTGCCTAACTCAATATGCTGTGATCACAGCTGATGAAAAGATCTCTTTGGGGAAATTTGGAGGCATCAAAAGTCAGGAAGGAGCACTGCTCAGGAGTGCCTTGTGAGACTTACATGTAGAATTTAAGAAACAAAATAAGTGAACATGGAGGGGAAAGAGAGGCAAACCAAGAAACATACTCTTAACTATAGAAGACAAACTGATGGTTACCAGAGGGGAGGTGGGTGAGGGGGAATGGGTTAAATAGGTGATGGGGATTAAGTAGGGCACTTGTTGTGATGAGCACTGGGTGTTGTATGTAAGTGATGAATCACTAAATTCTACCCCTGAAACTAATATTGCACTGTATGTTAACTAACAGGAATTTAAATAAAAACTTGGAAAGAAAATAAAACAGTTCTTTCTGAGAACCCCCTTCCCATACTCCTTTCCAAGAATCTCTGCCCACCCAACCCCCAGGAAACCCTGTAAACCAGATCCTATAGGTTTGCCTAGGGTATTAGAGGTGGGAGCAGAAAAATCACACCCTTTTCCTGGAATACTATCTTCCATATAGAATTCACTGGGTCAGACATATGTATCCATGACCCCTGAACTTTTTCCACCATGTGAAATCTGCTGAGCTCTTTCTACCACATGAAATCTACAGAATGGTTGGGCTTTCTTGAGATATTTCTACTTTTTGGATGGAACTTCATAGAGAGAATTTTAGTTTAATTCTGTAGTCCCACAGCAGCTATTCCCAATGTACCCTCATTACCTATCCTTTGGGGCTACCTGCCTATCTAGCCCATGACAGAGAGAGTTGATGTGCACTACTTCAAAAAGCAGAGACAGTGCCAATGAGTGAGAGCTTTGGAGATGCCAATTTAGATTCAGTTTAAGAAAGAATTTTCTTTTTTTTTTTTTTTAAAGAAAGAGTTTTCTAATGATTTAAGTTGTCAGTCTAGCAATAGACTGGGTAGACTTCCTTGTAATGTGGGGATGGTCTCACATTATGGTGTAAGAACAGGGACTAGAAGGCCCTTTGGCAGGGATGTTGAAGAAGTGATTCTTGCCACTTTCATCTCTGAGATTTTATTATTTGGTAAGTTTAAAAAACTCAATCTTCAGGGCATCTGGATGGCTCAGTTGGTTAAGTGTCTGCCTTAGGCTCATGTCATGATCCTAGGGTCCTGGGATCGAGCCCCACGTCGGGTTCCTTGCTCAGCGGAGAGCCTGCTTCTCCCTCTCCCTCTCCCTCTGCCTGATGCTCTGCCTACTTATGCTCTTTATCTTTCTGTCAAATAAATAAATAAAATCTTTAAAAAAACAAACAAACTCAATCTTCAGTGGACCCTGCTGCCTACCTCAGGGTCTCTCAAAGTGTGGTTTATGAATCCTTTGCATTAGCATAATGTGAGGCACCTATAAAATATTATGTTCCCAGCTCCATCCTTTGCTACTGAATCAGGATTGTTGGACAATAGTTGCCAGTAATTTGAGTGTTTAATAAATTACCTGGCTACTCCAGCTTGCTCCTACTACTTGTTGGGTTACAAATAAGTAACCCCCAAACTGTACCTTTTGCCATTCCAACCACTGACTCCTCTCCTTCCTTTCTGTATTTTCATAGTTCACCTAAACCTTTTGTGTCCTTTACTGCTCTCTTCAACTTTCTCCCCGGACTTATTAGTCTTGTGATTCTGAGAAAGTTAATTCAACTTCTCAGAGACTAAGAAGCCTGGCATACAATAGGTGCTCCTTAAAATTCAATTCCTTTCTGCCCTTTTCTTATTTCTTTAGCACTTTCTTCATTCTGTACCCTTAGCTTTAAACTTTTTCTCCTCATTTGTTGTGATCCTCAGTACACTGATTCCCCACTCCTCCATCTTTATTAGCACATATGTACTCACATATACATACCAAAAAACAAAAGAAAAAATAGGGGAAAAAATCAACTTTAATCAATTATTTGGGTACTTACTATGTGGGAGACCCTCTGATAGGTACTGGAGCTACAGAATGAACATAGCATGATCCCTACTGTCAAAGGGATCACTTTCTAGCAGAGGAGACAGTCACATACACAAACTGCTCATCTCATATCCAGAGTGCTATGGAAGCTGAGAGAAAAGGATCATGGATTCTGACCTGCATATGAGAAGAAAGGAGAGGGGCGCCTGGGTGGCTCAGTTGGTTAAGCGACTGCCTTCGGCTCAGGTCAAGATCCTGGAGTCCCGGGATCGAGTCCCGCATCGGGCTCCCTGCTCGGCAGGGAGTCTGCTTCTCCCTCTGACCCTCCCCCCTCTCATGTGCTCTCTCTCATTCTCTCTCTCTCAAATAAAAATAAATAAAAAA
>NC_058419.1:73235488-73249628 GCF_002201575.2 Neomonachus schauinslandi | reverse complement strand
TAAAAAAAAAAAAAAAAAAAAAAAAAAAAAAAAAAAAAAAAAAAAAGAAGAAAGGAGAATCAGGGAAGGCAATAAGGAGGTATATGTCAGAGTTGCAGGAAACAGAGCAGTGTAGGGGAAGAATGGAGAGTGCATCTGGACAAGCAAGTAGAAAATGTCCAGTGCAGGTAGGGAATATTGACAGGGAGGTGGTTTGGAATGTACTCTGAGGTGTCTGTGTATTCTCCAGGTGGAGATGGTAGGTAGATAGTTGGATCATACCTGTCTGAAGTTCAGGAGTGAAGTTAGGGCTGAAGAACTGAATTAAGGATAGATCATCATATAGGTAAGACTTGGAGCCTTGAAGTAGAGAGTACCAGATGGTTAAAGTGAGTGAGAAGGGAAGACCTAGTTCACAGAGGCCTCTCTTTTTGGAACTCTGACCAGTCCAGAGAAACTTCTTAAATATTTCTTTCAAGAGGAATTCTGGAGTCATCAGTGTTGCCCTAGGCTATGCAGTATGAATTAGAAAAAAATCTTCTTTGGGCAGACCCAGTACACAACGGTGTGCCTTCTGGTGAGTGCAGCACTATGAGCAGCCATTTGATAAGCAGGACAATTGTAAGGCATAAATGGTACAACCCTACAATGTGGCCTTGAGTACCACCACCAAGAAGATGGGTATAGGTGGAGAAGTTCATCAGGTGCCAGTCTAGCCTTTCTTGGAGGAGAGCTACCTAGACTCTCACACAAGGAATAGGGCTTCAAGTCCTTTGCTTTGGCTGGAAGAAAAATGGAAGATTTCCCCAGAATCTCATGGTTCTTATCTAAAGGCCACAGGCTTTGGTATTTGAGGTATTTCAGCAGGGGGAATTTTTCCTGAGGCAATTACAGAATAGTTAAATGGAAACTGTTGGATTTTGGGTATTGTTCTAAGAACCACCCACCAGAAGAGCCCTGATTGATCAGTCGCTCTTCTTTGAAGGTCCCAGTACCAAGCCTCCAGTAGATGCTTATCTATTTCACTCAACCTTCTGTGGCTGGGTAAGAACTTCATAGCAACCCAGGAGCCCAGCTACTCAGAGATGAGTTCAGATCCCCTGAATCCAGTCCTTAAAAACATGTTGCCTAATCAGGGTCATAATCACTGAGCAACCTGCTACCTGCTCAGGTTCATAATCACTGAATGATCCCTGATCCTAGGCGGGAGGCACAAGGTAGGTGACCCAGACAGGAAATTAAATGTCAGATTAGGGGCCCCAAGATAGCATCATAGCAGTAACAAAAGGAAGACAAGTAGCACTTATTTTGGGCTGGTACTAAAGCCTCAGTTCAAAACAGTCTGAGCTTATTGGTCAGGTCAGAAGGTCCTAACTGTTCTTAGAGAAGGGAGGCAGAAATTGGAATCCAGGTAGGGTCTAATAAGAAAAATCCTGAGGGGACCCTGGATGGCTCAGTCAGTTGAGCGTCTGCCTCTTGGTTTCTGCTCATATGATGATGTCATGGGTCGTGGGATCGAGTCCCTCATTGGCTTCCCTGCTCAGCTGGGGGAGCCTGCTTGAAGATTCTCTCCCTCTGCCCCTCCCCCCTCAAATAGTTAAATAAATCTTTTAAAAAAAAAACGAAGAAAAATCCTGAGAGCCTGTTGTCTATAGCTGCTCCCATTAGTCCATAAGCCATCTCTTCCTTGTACAAACCAGAGAGCTGGCTTGAGGGACAGTTATGCATGTGGGCTGCATTCCTCTTCCCTGTCCTTGTCTTAGCTAGGATGAGCATGTAACCGGACACTGGTTCTGCCAACAGGAGCTGTCAGCAGCAGAATAGGTTGCTGATGACAAGGCATGTCAAACAGACTAGGGCTGATCTTCATTTACAGAATCCAACAGGAGTCTGATTAAATCTTGACCATTGGCTCATGTGCTAGGACACAAATCCTTGTGAGTACTTAGTGCCAGTTCTGGCCTATGGGGCTAGGCTAGATATGCCTATGGGAATAAGCCATGTATTGCCACGATTCTTCTTGGCAGGAAGAAGCCCAAGACTTTAGGTCAAGAGCCTCTAACCCTTTCCTTTCTCTTTTCTCCCTCTCTCCCTTCTCTCATCAGCACATTCTCTGGAGGAACCTCTGGCCTTAACCTATGGCATTATCTATCCCAAGGAAAATTCCTGTATTTTAAGAAGAGCCTTTAGTAGATAACACATTAAACCAGTGTTTTTCAAACTGTGAGTCACAACAAACTAGTAATTATGAAATCAATTTAGTGGGTAACAACTGACATGTCTTGAAAATTACATAGAACAAAATAGAAAATATCACAGTGATTTCACATACTAAGGATCCTTATTGTTTAGTGAAACTTGTTTTTATATTTGGTTGAACAATATGAAATTGCCAATGTTTACCAATTTTTGACATATAAAAACTATAATCCATATATACATGAAAATATATATGAATATACACACAAATACACATGCAAGTGAAAGCATTTACTGGTTCCTACAATAAAATGTCTTCCTTACTATGGATCAATGGGTAAAAAATGTTTAAAGCCGCTGCCTTAAACAGAGGAGATGGCCAGAGACAGGTAGTTCACTGGGGGTAACAACTTTGAGCAGAGACTTTTGGGATTCAGTACTTCTCAAATAAAGATAGCAACCTTCTTTGTTAACTGTAGAATCTTCTGATTTTATTTGTACACTAGATCTGGTGCATTTTAGGTAGTCCTAGCCTCCCCACCAAGACAATGAGTGTATTCAGGGAGTCTTTTTTAATTTAAAATCAGTTAATTACCATATAGTGTATTATTAGTTTCAGAGGTAGAGTTTATTGATTCATCAGTTGCATAAACACCCAGTGCTCATTACATCAAGTGCCCTTTTTAAATGCACATCACCCAATCACCCCACACCTCGATCCACCTCCCCTCCAGCAACCCTCAGTTGGTTTCCTATAGTTAAGAGTCTCTTATGGTTTGTTTCCCTTTCTGTTTTTGTCTTATTTTATTTTTCCTTCTCTTCTCCTATGTTCATCTGTTTTGTTTCTTTAATTCCACATATGAGTGAAATCATATGGTATTTGTCTTTCTCTAACTGACTTATTTCGCTTAGCATAATATCCTCTAGTTCATCCATGTCCCTGCAAATGGCAAGATTTCATTCTTTTTGATGGCTACTATTCTAATATATATATACCACTTCTTCTTTATCCATTCATTTGTCAATGGACATATGGGCTATTTCCACATTTTGGCTATTGTAGACATTGCTGCTATAAACATTGGGGTGCAGGTGCCCCTTCAAATCACTATGTTTGTATTCTTAGGATAAATAGTTAGTAGTGCAATTGCTGGGTCATAAGGTAGCTCTATTTTTAACTTTCTGAGGAACCTCCAACTATTTTCCAGAGTGGCTGCACCAGTTTGCATTCCCACCAACAGTGTAAGAAGGTTCTTCAGGGAGTCTTTTCTTCAGAAACACACCTAAGAGGAGAAAAGAACAAGGCCTTCTGGGATTGGTAAATTGGGGTTTCCATCTTTGGTCCTCAGTGTTTGCCTCTAGTCTCCACTCACCCTGGTGTGCCATTGACAAGTATGAATAAACCATACAGGGCCCTCTAGCACTTCCTGTGTCTGCCTGGTTCCCAGAGCATAAATTCTTTTCTTCTAAATGAGGTATATTGACATATGACATTAAAATAGTTTCAGGTGTACCATATAATGACTCGATATTTGTATGTATTGTGAAATGATCACAATAAATCTAGTTAGTATCCTTCACCAAACATAGTTATAAAACTTTTCTCTTGTTATGAGGACTTTAAAGATCTATTGTCTTGGCAACTTTCAAATATGCAGTACATTAACTATACTTATCAGGCTGCATATTACATCCTTATGACTTACTTATTTAATAATGGGAGTTTGTACCTTTTGACCGCCTTCAAGAATTTCATGACTCCCCTCTCCATGGCCTCTGGCAACCACCAGTTTGTTCTCTGTATCTATGAGCTTTTTTTTTTATTTTTTAGATTCCACATATAAGTGAGATCATACAGTATTTGTCTTTCTCTGCCTGACTTATTTTACTTAGCATAATGCTCTAAGTGCATCCATGTTAATGCAAATGGCAAGATTTCATTCTTTATATGACTGAATAATATTCCATTGTATTGCTTTTCCATTCATCTGTTGATGGACACTTAGGTTGTTTCCATATCTTGGCTATTGTAAATAATGCTGCAACAAACATGGGGGTGAACATATCTTTTTGAGTTAGTGTTTTCATTTTTCTTTGGATAAATATCCAGAAGAGAAGTTGCTGGATCATATGGCAATTCTATTTTTAAGTTTTCAAGGAACCTTTGTGCTTTTTCCCATAGTTGCTGAGCCAATTTATGTCAGCGCCAACACAAGGGAATTTTTAAGTGTGCAAGGTTTTCCTTTCTCCACATCCTCCCCAATTCTTTTTCTCTTTCTTTCTTTCTTTCTTTTTCCTTTCTTTCTCTTCTTTCTTTCTTTCTTTCTCTCTTTCTTTCTTTCTTTCTCTTTCTTTCCTCCCTCCCTCTCTCCCTCCTTTCTTTTCCTTTCTTTTCTTTCATTTCTTTCTTTCTTTTTGATAATAGGCATTCTAACAGGTGTGAGGTAATAGCTCATTGTGGTTTTGATTTGCATCTCCCTGATGATTAGTGATGTTGATCATCTTTTCATGTACTTCTTGGCCATCTATATGTCTTCTTTGGAAAAATGTCTATTCAGATTGCCCGTTTTTATTGGATTTTTTTGGTTATTGAGTTGTATGAGTTCTTTATATATTTTGAATATTAATTCCTTATCAGAGATATGATTTGTAAATATTTTCTCCTATTCTGTAGGTTGCCTTTTCATTTTGTTGATTTTCTTTTTGTGCAGAATGTTTTTAGTTTGATGTAGTCTCATTTATTTTCCCTTTTGTTGCCTTTGCTTTTGGAGTCAGATCCAAAAAAAAAAGCATTACCAAGACTGAAGTCAATGAGCTTACTGCCTATGTTTTCTTCTAGGAGTTTTATAGTTTCAGACCTTATATTCAAGTACTTAATTTTTTGTGAGTGGTGTAAGATAGTGGTCCAGTTTCATTCTTTTGCATGTAGCTGTCCAGTTTTCTCAACACCATTTATTAAAGAGACTGTCCTTTCCCATTTGTATATTCTTGGTTCCTTTGTCATAAATTAATTAACCATATATGTGTGGGTTTATTGCTAGGCTCTCTATTCTGTTCCATTGATATATGTATCTGTTTTTATGCCAATAATATATTGTTTTGATTATTATAGCTTTGTAATATAGCTTAAAATCAGAGAGTGTGATGCCTCCTGCTTTGTTCTTTCTCAAGTTTGCTTTGGCTATTTGGGTCTTTTGTGGTTCCACACAGATTTTAAGATTCTTTTTTCTGTTTCTGTGAAATTGCCATTGTAATTTTGATAGAACTTGCATTAAATCTGTAGGTAGCTTTGGGTAGTACGACCATTTTAACAATATTAAATTTTCCAATTCATGGGCATGGAATATCTTTCCATTTTAATTAATTAATTAATGTATTTATTTATTTATTTATGTCTTCTTCAACTTTTTTCATCAGTGTCTTTTAGTTTTCAGTGTACAAGTCTTTCATGGGTTCTTTTTTGGAGAAGAAGAGGGAATTTTTCAATCCCAAGAAAGAACTAAGAATCAATTCTGTTTCCAGGATTATATGGGATGGGATTGTCATCAGCATTTCTGCAGGTTAGGGAGTGCCAGGAACATGGTTAGAAAGCAAAATAAAGAAGGTTTTGGCATGAAAGGCTATCCTGAGGGGAGTGAGTAGAAGTGGCAGTTGTTACAGTTTCTAGTCCGTTCAAGATGTAATTCACTGGCAGTCATTTTCTCTTCTTGGCCTTTCCATGTTGAGAGGACATAGGCCACTCTTAGAAGGATAGGGCCTTTCTGGCATTGAGTCTTCCACTCTCCTTAACAATTTCCCAAGGTGGAGCCTCTGAAGATAATAAAACTAATCAAGTCCCAGATGCCTACATATAATTTTAGCCCAGTGAAGGAGAATGGCCAATAACCTTTCACTTCCATCAGGCTCTGAATGACCTTACTTGTTTCTTATCACAGAGAAGTAGGATAAGCAATGGTCAGGCTAGAAATTATGGGACATTCATGTAAGGTAATCTTAAAGTCTGGATATCATCATTCCCTGCCTCCAGAGTTCAAAGTTTCTGTTCTGGTCTCCCCTGTGTTTAAATACCTCAAAACCCACCTAACTTCTACCTCATCTAATAAAATTTCCTTCCCCCATCCTGAAGTGACAGCTTCATGCTCCACAGTGTCATAATACTTTCTCTGTCCCCTTATGATTCTCATCACTTTCTGACTCATTTATTAGCTACGTGTGCCTATGTCCTAGCTATCAGAGTCAGAGCTGAGTTCAAATTCAAGCTCCACTACTTACTGAATGATCTTGGACAAATTCTTTAACATTTCTGAGCCTCAATTTCTTCATCTAGAAAATTGTCATGGCAATAATGTTTATCACATAAGTTTGTTTTATGGGCCAAAACACACACTTAAAATATTTTCCCAGACCTCTACTTTCAGATCTAACATCAATCTTGTCCTAACAACAAAAAAAGCCAAACTGAATATAAATGACTTTTCTTGGAGCCATCAGAGAATTGACATTTCAGGGCAAACCACTACACCAAAATCTGGAAAAACAGGTGAATCTACAGAATCACCACCCAGATCTAGAGCAGCAATCATTAGAGCCATAAACTTGTAAGAACACTTAAATGGTAATTTTGACAAATTGCTGGAATCTGAATGTGTATTAGTGTGAGTTGGAGCATCGGTTTTAGTAAGGAAACCCATAATCTTATAGAGTTTATCTCCAAGAATTCCATCATTTTCTCATATTGGAAAGTCAAAAAAAATCCCCCTTGCAGCTCTGGCAGGGTAGAGGAAAAATAAACATTTTAAGATGCACCTAGAGTATTTTCACAACAAAGGCCTGTTCTTCAGAGGAAAAAACTTTACCAGAGCTTTATCCCACTTGCAGGGGTAAGGCATTTATTCAACTCCAGTCCCCTCAAGACTTTGTTTCACATAAGGGAGTTTTTAAAAAAGCTAAAACAAACAAACAAACAATGCTTGTGAAAGTCATATCCCAATAACACAGGTCCAATAAGAGACTGAAATGTAATCATAAGGCCATAGAACACTTCCCCTTCATACCTTAGCACTACACCAATAGGGCTCCAGTATAATAACAGTGGATTACAACAGAAAGAACTGCAAAACACAGAGCTTACTTAAGGAGTAAGTCTTAGGGACACCTAAAGACAACAGGAGAGGGAAATACAAGGACAAGAGGAATTTGAAGCCTCTGGCACCTACTACTACAGAAAATGTTAAATGCAGCCCAACTCCTGGCCAGATAAACATAAAACCTCACACCGACGACCTATTTATCTCCATTGCTGCTATCTGATACATTATTTCCCGCTTTCAACAAAACATTGCAATGTACACTAATTAAAGGCAGGAAGAAAACATGGTCTGAATAGACAAAGAAAGCATCAGAACCAGACTCAGATATGACACAGATTCTTTAATTATTAGGCAGAATATTTAAGATAACTATGACTAATATGTAACAGGCTGTAAGGAAAAAAGTAGACAACATTCAAAAAGAGATCAGTATCAGAGGTAGAAAGATGGAAACTTTAATAAAGAAACAAAAAGAAATGCTCTAAATAAAAACTCAGAAATTAAGAATCAGTAGAATGGACACAACCAAGGAAAGAATTAATTAGCTTAAAAATATGTCAATAGAAATTTCCCAAATTGAAACACAAAAAGAAAAAGAAAAGCAGAATATCCAAAAACTATGAGGTAATGCCAAAAGGTGTAAGATACACTTACTCAGAATAACAGAATAAGAAAAAAAACAGGGCAGAAGAAATATTTGAAATATTAATGGCTGAGAACTTTCCAAAATTAATAACAAACACTGAGTCACAGTTCCAAGAAGCACAAATGTCTTATCTAACCAGAATAAGTATCCCAAGAATGTACATCTAAACATATCATACTTAAAATGTAGAAAACCAAAGACAAAGAGAAAATCTTGAAGGAAGCTAGTGGTGATGGTGGTGTGATACAGAAGTTATCTTATCTATACAGGAACAAGGATAAGAATCACAGCAGACTTGTCATCAGACACCTTGCAATCAAGAAGAGAGTGAACAATTTAGAGGGCCAAAAGAAAAACAAATCCACGAACATAGAATTTTTTATATCCAGCAAAATTATCTTTCAAAAGTAAAGGAAAAATAAAGACTTTCTTGGACACACAAGAAACTGAGGGAATTTATTGCCAGCAGACCTTCCCTGCAAGGAATTTTGAAGAAGTTACTCAGGAAATAAAACCATATAGGACAGAAATTTGGATGCACATAAATAGGTAAGAAGAATATTGTAGAAAATAAATAAAAGTAAAATATAATAATTTATCATTATTAATTAATCTGAAACTGTTTAAAGTGATACTAGTAACAATGTACTGTGTGATTTTAGCATATGGATAAATGAAATGAATGACAGCAATGTTATAAGGGATGGGAGGGAGGAGGGAATGCTCTAAGGTACACCAACTTCTACATGACAGTGGGATAGTGCTATCTGAAAGTGGACTTAGATTAGATGTAAATTAATTCAACATAGATTAGGTTGAAAGTGGACTTAGTTGTACAGTCTAAATCACTGTTTTTTAAAAGGATAAATAATGTTTTAAGAGAGAAGAAATTAAATCATATAAAATGTAATGTAAAATGTTCAATTACAACCAGAGAAGGCAGAAAAAAGAGGGGAAGAAAAAAGGAAATAAAGAACAAATACAACAAATAGAAAACAGTTACAAACATTAGAGATGTTTACATATTCAAGTATATCAATAATCACTTTTTTACTGTATCATTTTTAGGAAAAAATTAAATTTCAATTCCAGTATAGTTAACATCAAAGAAACAAACCAAAAAACAGACTCTTAACTATAGAGAACAAACTGATGGTTACCAGAGGAGAGGTGGGTGGGGGGATGGGTGAAATAGGTGAAGGGGATCAAGAGTACACTTATCTTAATGAGCACTGAGTAATGTATAGAATTGTTGCATTACTATGTTGTACACATGAAACTAAAATCAATAATCATTGTAAATGTGGTCTAAATACACCAAACAAAAGACAGAGGTAGGCAGAATGGGTAAAAAATAAACAAATAAATAAACCCACCTTAAATATAAAGACTCAAATTAAAATTAAAGGGATGGTGTAAAAAGTAAAGGATGGAAAAAGAATATAGGCATACCTTGAAGATGTTGTAGGTTCAGTTCTACACAACTACAATAAAGGAAATATCACAATAAAGCAAGTTAAATAAATTTTTTGGTTTCCCAGTGCATATAAAAATTATGTTTACACTATACTGTAGTCTATTAAGTGTTCAATAGCATTATATCTAAAATAAGCAATGTATATACCTTAATTTAAAAATACTCTATTGCTGGCGGAGCAGGATGGCAGAGGAGTAGGAGACCTAAATTTCGTCTGGTCTCAGGAATTCAGCTGGATAGGCATCAAACCATTCTGAACACCTACAAACCCAACAGGAGATCGAAGAAAAGAAGAGCAGCAACTCTCTGAACAGAAAAGCGACCACTTTCTGGAAGGTAGGACGTGCGGAGAAGTGAAACCGAGGCGATATTCGGGAGGATAGACGGCGGGGGAGGGGCCTCCATTGGCCGCTTCTGGCAAGTGATAGAGCCGCGGAGCACAGAATCGGAACTTTTAGAAGTCTGCTCCGCTGAGGGATGTCGCTCCAGTGGCTAAGCGGGGGGTGGAACCCTCGTGGGACAGTGTGGTCTCAGGACCCTCAGGGTCACAGAAAGACCTGGGGTGCCTGAGTGCAGCAGAGCTCCCAGGTATTGGAGCAGGGAAGCCGGCTGCAGAGACGGAACCGAGGCATGGGCTCTCAGCTCGGGGTTGCCATAAACCATGATCCGCGGCACAGTTGGGCCACTGCTCCTCCAGCAAGGACCCAACAAGCGGCAGATCCGGGGAGACTCCCCTTCCTCACCTGGGAGGAGCAGTGCAGGACCACCCCGCAGGGATCTGCTGGGTTTGGAGACTCCAAATGGGGTCAGGTGCCAGAGATAGAAACGCTCGGTCACAGGCCGGGTGAGCACGGAGTGCGGCCGGAGACCGGGGAGATGGGACTGACTGACGGCTTTTCTCTGGGGGTGCACTGAGGAGCGGGGCCCTGAGTTCTCGGCTCCTCCAGGGCAGAGACTGGGAGACCGCCATTTCATTCTTGTCCTCCAAAGCTGTACGGAAAGTTTGCATGGAACAAAAGCTCCCGAGAGCAAACCTGAGCAGATTACTTAGCCCGGATGGCAAGGGCGGGGCAATTCCGCCTCCAGCAAAGACATTTGGGAACCACGGCAACAGGCCCCTCCCCCAAAAGATGAGCGAGAACAGCCAGCCAAGGCCACGTTTACTGATCAATGAGAACGGCAGAACTCCAGCGCTAGGGGAATACTGCACATAGAATCCATGGCTTTTTTACCATGATTCTTTAGTCTTTCAAAGTTAATTTTTTTTTAACTTTTTTTTGAATTTTTCTTTTTCCCTTTTTCAACCAACATCTTATCAATCCCTTTTTTAAAAAACATTTTTATTTTTCATTTTTAGAGTCATATTCTATCCCTTCATACTAGTTAACCTTATTTTTGGTATATATATATAAGTTGTTCTCTCTTTAAAATTTTGAGATACAGTTTCTTCTAACAGACCAAAATATACCCTAAATCTCTAGTGTATAGCTTTGTTCTTCTCCTGCCTGATCATATTCTCTCACCCCTTTTTATTAAATCCTCTTCTTTCTTTTTTCAACCAACCTCTTATCTTATCAATTCCTTTTATAAAATCTTTTATAATTTTCATCTTTACAGTCATATTCCATCCCTTCATTGTATTAACCCTTATTTTTGTACATATATAAGTCTTTCTTTCTTTAAAATTTTGGGAGGCACTTTCTACTAACAGACCAAAATCTAGTGTGTGGAACTGATCTATGCACCAGCCTGATCATATTTGATCATATTCTGGTTTTTTGTTTTGTTTTGTTTTTGTTTGTTTTTATCTTTTTCTTTTTCTTTTTTCTTTCTTTCCCTATCATTTCCCCCAGTTTCAGGTCTTTTCTGATTTGTTTCTGGGGATGTTGTTACTGTGTTAGCATTTTGTTCTCTCATTCATCTATTCTCCTCTGGACAAAATGACAAGATGGAAAAAATCACCTCAACAAAAAGAACAAGAAGCAGTACCGACTGCCAGGGACCTAATCAATACGGACATTAGTATGATGTCAGAACTAGAGTTCAGAATGATGATTTTAAAGATACTAGCTGGGCTTGAAAAAAGCATGGAAGTTATTAGAGAAACCCTTTCTGGAGAAATAAAAGTAAAATCTAACCAAGTCCAAATCAAGGCTATTAATGAGGTGCAATCAAAAATGGAGGCTCTAACTGCTAAGATAAATGAGGCAGAAGAGAGAATTAGTGATATAGAAGACCAAATGATGGAAAATAAAGAAGCTGAGAAAAAGAGAGATAAACAACTACTGGATCACGAGGGAAGAATTTGAGAGATAAGCGATACCATAAGATGAAACAATATTGGAATAATTGGGATCCAAGAAGAAGAAAGAGAGAGGGGCAGAAGATATATTAGAGCAAATTATAGCAGAGAACTTCCCTAATTTGGGGAAGGAAACAGGCATCAAAATCCAGGAGGCACAGAGAACACCCACAAAATCAATAAAAATAGGTCAACACCTCGACATCTAATAGTAAAACTTAGGAGTCTCACAGACAAAGAGAAAATCCTGAAAGCAGCTCGGGAGAAGAGATCTGTAACCTACAATCATAGAAACATTAGATTGGCAACAGACCTATCCACAAAAACCTGGCAGGCCAGAAAGGACTGGCAGGATATATTCAGAGCACTAAATGAGAAAAATATGCAGCCAAGAATACAATTCAGCTAGGCTGTCTTTGAAAATAGAAGGAGAGATAAAAAGCTTCCAGGACAAACAAAAACTAAAAGAATTTGCAAATACGAAACCAGCCCTACAAAAAATAATGAAAGGGGTCCTCTAAGCAAAGAGAGAGCCTAAAAGTAACATAGACCAGAAAGAGCACAGACAATATACAGTAACAGTCACCTTACAGGCAATACAATGGCACTAAATTCCTATCTTTCAATAGTTACCCTGAATGTAAATGGGCTAAATGCCCAATCAAAAGACACAGGCTATCAGATTGGATGAAAAAAACAAGACCCATCGATATGCTGTCTGCAAGAGACTCATTTTAGACCCAAAGACACCTCCAGATTGAAAGTGAGGGGGTGGAAAACCATTTACCATGCTAATGGACACCAAAAGAAAGCTGGGGTGGCAATCCTTATATCAGACAAATTAGATTTTAAACCAAAGACTGTAATAAGAGATGAGGAAGGACACTATATCATACTTAAAGGGTTTATGCAACAAGATCTAAATATCGTTGTAAATATCTATGCCCCTAACATGGGAGCAGCTGATTATATAAGCTAATTAATAACAAAAGCAAAGAAACACATCAACAACAATACAATAATAGTAGGCGACTTTAACACTGACCTCACAGAAATGGACAGATCATCCAAGCAAAAGATCAACAAGGAGGGCGCCTGGGTGGCTCAGTTGGTTAAGCGACTGCCTTCAGCTCAGGTCATGATCCTGGAGTCCCTGGATCGAGTCCCGCATCGGGCTCCCTGCTCCGCAGGGAGTCTGCTTCTCCCTCTGACCCTCCCCCCTCTCATGTGCTCTCTCTCATTCTCTCTCTCAAATAAATAAATAAAATCTTTAAAAAAAAAAAAAGATCAACAAGGAAATAAAGACTTTAAACGACACACTGGACCAAAGGGACTTCACAGATATATTCAGAACATTCCATCCCAAAGCAACAGAATACACATTCTTCTCTAGTGCCCATGGAACATTCTCCAGAATAGATCACATCCTAGGTCACAAATCAGGTCTCAAACCAGTACCAAAAGATTGGGATCATTCCCTGCCTATTTTCAGACCCCAATGCTTTGAAACTAGAACTCAATCACAAGAGGAAAGTCGGAAAGAACTCAAATACATGGAGGCTAAAGAGCATCCTACTAAAGAATGAATGGGTCAACCAGGAAATTAATGAAGATTTAAGAAAATTCATGGAAACCAATGAAAATGAAAACACAACTGTTCAAAATCTTTGGGATACAGCAAAGGCAGTCCTAAGAGGAAATTATATAGTAATACAAACCTTTCTCAAGAAACAAGGAAGGCCTCAAATATACAACCTAACACTACATCTAAAGGAGCTGGAGAAAGAACAGCAAATAAAGCCTAAACCCAGCAGGACAAGAGAAATAATGAAGATCAGAGCAGAAATCAATGAAATAGAAATAGAAGAGTAGAACAGATCAACAAAACTAGGAGCTGGTTCTTTGAAAGAATTAACAAGATTGATAAACCCCTGGTCTGACTTATCAAAAAGAAAAGAGAAATGACCCAAATAAACAAAATCATGAATGAAAGAGGAGAGATCACAACCAACACCAAAGAAATACAAACAATTATAAGAACATATTATGAGCAACTCTATGCCAGCAAATTAGATAATCTGGAAGAAATGGATGCATTCCTATCGATGTACCAACTACCAAAACTGAACCAGGAAGAAATAGAAAACCTGAACAGACCTATAACCCTAAGGAAATCGAAGCAGTAATCAGAAATCTCCCAACAAACAAAAGCTCAGGGCCAGATGGCTTCCCAGGGGAATTCTACCAAACATTTAAAAGAAGAATTAGTACCTATCCTTCTGAAAATGTTCCAAAAAATAGAAATGGAAGGAAAACTTCCAAACTCATTTTATGAGGCCACCATTACCTTGATCCCAAAACCAGACAAAGATCCCATCAAAAAGGAGAATTAAGACCAATATCCTTGATGAACATGGATGCAAAACTTCTCACCAAAATACTAGCCA
>NC_058419.1:73182945-73230488 GCF_002201575.2 Neomonachus schauinslandi | reverse complement strand
ACTCTTCAGAGTATAGGGACAGAAGGTACATACCTCAATATCATAAAAGCCATCTATGAAAAACCCACAGCAAATATCATTCTCAATGGGGAAAAACTGAGAGCTTTCCCCCTAATGTCAGGAACGTGGCAGGGATGTCCACTATCACCACTGCTATTCAACATAGTATTAGAAGTCCTAGCCTCAGCAATGAGACAACAAAAAGAAATAAAAGTTAAACTCTCACTCTTTGCAGATGATATGATACTTTATGTGGAAAACCCAAAGGACTGCACCCCAAAACTGCTAGAACTCATACAGAAATTCAGTAAAGTGGCAGGATATTAAATCAATGCACAGAAGTCAGTGGCATTCCTATACACCAAGAACAAGACAGAAGAAAGAGAAATTAAGGAGTTGATCCCATTTACAATTGCACCCAAAACCATAAGATACCTAGGAATAAATCTAACCAAAGAGGCAAAGGATCTGTACTCAGAAAACTATAAAATACTCATGAAAGAAATTGAGGAAGACACAAAGAAATGGGAAAACATTCCATGCTCATGGATTGGAAGAACAAATATTGTGAAGATGTCAATGCTACCTAGAGCAATCTACACATTCAATGCAATCCCCATCAAAATACCATCCACTTTTTTCAAAGAAATGGAACAAATAATCCTAAAACTTGTATGGAACCAGAAAAGACCCCAAATAGCCAGAAAAATGTTGAAAAAGAAAGGGAAAGCTGGTGGCATCACAATTCTGGACTTCAAGCTCTATTACAAAGCTGTCATCATCAAGACAGTATGGTACTGGCACAAAAACAGACACATAGATCCATGGAACAGAATAGAGGGCCCAGAAATGGACCCTCAACTCTATGGTCAACTAATCTTCGACAAAGCAGGAAAGAATGTCCAATTGGGACATTGTTGGGAAAATTGGACAGCCACATGCAGAAGAATGAAACTGGATCATTTCCTTATACCACACACAAAAATAGACTCCAAATGGTTGAAAGACCTCAATGTGAGACAGGAGTCCATCAAAATCCTAAAGGAGAACACAGGCAGCAACCTCTTCGACCTCAGATGCAGGAACGTCTTCCTAGAAACATCGCCAAAGGCAAGGGAAGCAAGGGCAAAAATGAACTATTGGGACCTCATCAAGATAAAAAGCTTTTGCAAAGCAAAGGAAACAGTCAACAAAACCAAGACAACCGACAGAATGGGAGAAGGTATTTGCAAATGACATATCAGATAAAGGGCTAGTATCCAAAATCTATAAAGAACTCATCAAACTCAACACCCAAAGAACAAATGATCCAATCAAGAAATGGGCAGAAGACATGAACAGACATTTTTCCAAAGAAGACATCCAAATGGCCAACAGACACAT
Source organism: Neomonachus schauinslandi (assembly GCF_002201575.2). Taxonomy (NCBI): domain Eukaryota; kingdom Metazoa; phylum Chordata; class Mammalia; order Carnivora; family Phocidae; genus Neomonachus; species Neomonachus schauinslandi. Next base: position 73,229,105 of record NC_058419.1, on the reverse strand, counting down.
GAAAAAGTGCTCAACATTGCTCAGCATCAGGGAAATCCAAATCAAAACCTCAATGAGATACCACCTCACACCAGTCAGAATCGCTAAAATTAACAAGTCAGGAAATGACAGATGTTGGTGGGGATGTGGAGAAAGGGGAACTCGCCTACACTGTTGGTCGGAATGCAAGCTGGTGCAGCCACTCTGGAAAACAATATGGAGTTTCCTAAAAAAGTTGAAAATAGAGCTACCATATGATCCAGCAATTGCACTACTGGGTATTTACCCCAAAGATACAAATGTAGGGATCCGCAGTGGTACGTGCACCCCGATGTTTATAGCAGCAATGTCCACAATAGCCAAACTGTGGAAAGAGCCAAGATGTCCATTGACAGATGAATGGATAAAGAAGATGTGGTATATATAAACAATGGAATATTATGGAGCCATCAAAAGGAATGAAATCTTGCCATTTGCAACAACGTGGATGGAACTGGGGAGTGTTAAGTCAGTCAGAGAAAGACATGTATCATATGACCTCACTGATATGAGGAATTCTTAATCTCAGGAAACAAACTGAGGGTTGCTGGAGTGGTGGGGGTTAGGAGGGATGAGGTGGCTGGGTGATAGACATTGAGGAGGCTATGTGCTGTGGTGAGTACTGTGAATTGTGCAAGACCGTTGAATCACAGATCTGTACCTCTGAAACAAATAATGCATTATATGTTTTTTAAAAAAAAGAAGAAGATAGCAGGAGGGGAAGAATGAAGGGGGAGAAATCGGAAAGGGAGAGGAACCATGAGAGACGATGGACTCTGAGAAACAAACTGAGGGTTCTAGAGGGGAGGGGGGTGGGAGGATGGGTTGGCCTGGTGATGGGTATTAAGGAGGGCACATTCTGCATGGAGCACTGGGTGTTATATGCAAACAATGAATCATGGAACACTGCATCAAAAACTAGTGATGTAATGTATGGTGATTAACATAACATAATAATAAAAAAAATACCCTATTGCATAAAAATGCTAACCATCATCTGAGCTTTCAGCAAGTCACCATCTTTATGCTGGAGGAGGGTCTTGCCTCCATGTTGATGGCTGCTGACTGGTCAGAAGCTGGGAGGGTTAGAGATGAAGGGAACATATTGGTCAAAGAGTACAAACTTTCAGTTATAAGATGAGCAAATTCTGGAGACCTAAGGTACAGCATGATGACTATAATTAATAATAATATATTGTATATTTGAATTTGTTTAGAAAGTAGCCGAAAAATTTTCTCACCACAAAAGCAGTGGTAATTATGTGAAGTATGTAAAATGTTAATTAGTTTGATTGTGGCCATTGTTACCTAATGTATACATGCATTAAAACCGCAAATATATAAAATTTTTGTCAATCATACTTCAATAAAGCTGGAAAAATTTTTAAAAAAGAATTACCAAAATGTGACACAGAAGCACAAAATGAGCAAATGCTTTTGGAAAAATGGACTTGACAGACCTGCTTGATGCAGGGTTGCCACAAACCTTCAGTTTGTAAAAATGCAATTATCTGTGAAGTGCAATAAAGTGAAATGCAATAAAACAATGTATGCTTGCATGTGAATGTAATGGTAAAATGCTTTCACATAGTAAGAGCTCAATGAATAGTAGCTATGATTATTCTGTTGCTGTTGCTGCTGTTGTTATTACCAAACTTGGAGCTCCTAGAGGGCTAGGGCCTACTCTGCTTCATCTCTGTCTCTCCAGTACCTGACATAGAGCAAGTTGGAAGGAAGAGAAGTCAAATCAATGTACATAAAGTGGATTAAGTGACTACACTGTGCCAGGCCTTGTTTGGGAATGAAAGAAGTGATTTAGACCCAGATTTTGTCATTGAGTAGCTCACAGTCAAATGAAGAAAATGAACTTAAACTGTTTCAGCAAATATTTATCTGTAAATCAATAATGAGAAGAACAATGTGGTAAATTTTTCACATTTTGACACCTTTGAAATTGCCAGACATCTTGAGATCAATGGTGTCTTCGGTAGTGTGTTGTTGTCTAATTAACAGTATTTTTCCCCCTGTGTTACATAAAATAATGGTGTGATTTCAACTAATAGCATCTTAGATTTGATGAACAATGGCAATAGATTATGTACAAGGCCTTCAACAACCTTAAGCCATTAGGTTTTATTTATGAGAAAATTGAGGTTTATTTATTTATTTTTATTTTTTAAAGACTTTATTTGAGAGAGAGAGAGTGAGAGAGAGCATGAGTTGAGTGAGGGGCAGAGGGAGAAGCAGACTCCCCATTGAGCAAGGAACCCGACTCAGGACTCAGTCCCAGACCCTGAGATCATGACCCGAGCCAAAGACAGATAGATGCTTAATCCACTGAGCAACCCAGGCACCTCAATACTGAGGTTTAGAGATGGTAAGTAATTTGTTTAAGGTCACACAGCTGTTAAGTAGCAGGTCATTGTGACTGTAAAACTCATGCACTTTCCCTTTCATTATAACTCTTTTTTAAGTTTTCATTTAAATTCCAGTTCAGTTAACATACAGTGTTATATTAGTTTCAAGTGTACATACAATTTAGTGATTTGGCACTTACATAGGACACCCTGTGCTCATCCCAACAAGTGCACTCCTTAATCCCCATCACCTATTTCACCCACCTTCCCCCCAATATCCAAAGGTTTGTTCTCTATAATTAAGAGTCTGTTTTCTTGCTTTTCTCTCTTTTCTCCCCTTTCCTCATTTGTTTTATTTCTTAAATTCCACATATGAGTGAAATCATATGCTGTCTTTCTCTGACAGACTTATTCCACTTAGCATAGTACCCTCTAGCTCCCGCCATGTCATTGCAAATATAGTATTAAAATTAATTTTACTTTTTTTAACTTTAAGAAAATATGGTCACTAGAACATTTAAAAATATATATGAGGCTTACATATTTATATTAGATAGTAATAAATATCATCAAGCACTTTATTTAAAAGGCTGGCATTTTCTGTTACTCATTCATTTATTCATTTATTCCAATGCTCAAAGTGATATTGAGTGCCTACTCAATTCTTTAAGAGTCTTTTACTATGAGCCAAGGAAGTCACTCCCAATTAAAATCCCTACCTCATTTTTGGCAAACCAAGAAACAGACTCTATAAACTATAAAGAACAAACTGAGGGTTGCTGGAAGGGAGGTGGGCAGAGAGATGGGTTAAATAGGTGATGGGTATTAAGGAAGAAAGCATGTTGTGATGAGCACTGAGTGTTGTATGGAAGTGATGAATCACTAAATTCTATACCTGAAACTAATATTACACTGTATGTTAACTAATTGGAATTTAAATAAAAATTTTTATATGCAATTGATGAATTCTTGAACACTAATCTGAAACTAATGATGTACTATATATTGACTAATTAAATTTAAATAAAAAATAAAATAAAATAAAATGAACAGAGCATCAGTGATAGATAAATCAATCAATCAATCAATAAAAATTTGGAGAAAGAAAATATAAAATCCCTACCTCATTTTCACAAGTGCTGCTACCGGGTCTTGACTTTCCATCTTGTAATTATACCTATACTTTTATCCTCTAGCAAATCTTACCCTTTTTGCTGGGTCCTTATTATCTCACACTGAGGTAATTGTAAAGTCTCCTAACCAGTATCCTTGCCACCATTCTAGACTCCCTTCATTCCGCTGGCTTTGAGGTTTCCAGACTCTGAGAGAAGGACCAACTGTTCTCCAGCACCCTCAGGGATATGGAGTAGGCAAGAATAACAGTGAAAGAACTGAGATGAGAGATAATTACTGCTCCATCACAGGCACTTTATGGAGAAGGGACATGCTCTCTTAACTAGTTTTCCTACTTCCAGGTGCTCCCCTTCAACCTATCCTCTACCAGCCACAAGTGTGATTTTTGTAACAGAGATCTACATGTCACTCCCTTTCTCAAAACCCTTGAGAAGTTCCCATTACGTATAGAATAAAGTTCAACTCTGAATACAGTATTTAAGTCCCTCTAGGGTTTAGTTAAACCCTCCAGTGACTTCCCACCTCATTCAGAGTAAAAGTCAAAATCCTTATGGTCACCTGTAAGACCCTACATGTTCTGCCCCTTCCCCTGCTTTATAATCCTAATCTCTTTGACCTCATGCCCAACTATTTACCCTACCTCATTCTGTTTCAAGTATACCAGTTGCCCTACTTATTCCTTGAACATGAAAAGTGTGTTCCCACTTTAGGACTTTTGTACTTGTCATTTCCTCTGTCTGGAGCTCTCTATACCCAGATATTCATGTGGCTCACTCCTTAACTTTTTTCAGGTTTTTATTTACATATTACCTTCTCAATGATAACACCCTATATGAAATTACATTCCTTATCCTCATACATCTCATCTTTTCCCCTGCTTTATTTTCCACCATAGCATTTAATACCTACTATTTTTGTGTTTATTATCTGTCTCCCTCTACTGGAATGTAAGTTACATGAAGGCAGTGATTTCTGTCTATTGTTTACTGCCATATCCTTGACACTCCCTCAACCTTCCCATCTGGATATAATCTTCCCCATCTCAATGCAGTGTCCTGCATTTGTCCCTTTGGTAGCACTTATCACACTGCACTATAATTTTCTCCCTGTCTCCCCCACTAATTCTAGAGCTTCCTACAAGGTTTGCATTGTGTCAGCATTTACTGTTTAATTGACTTTTACAGGTAGGTTTTGTATGTAGCTGAGGTGCAGGACTTTGCACTTGAATAAGATAAATGCATGTTGTTAGCTGTGGCCCAAGGTTCCAGTTCACACACAATGTCCTTAGGCTGTGGATGTGCTCTTGGGCTCTTGTCTCCTGACTCCACCCTTTCCCAGCTTCTTAACATTTGTGATTTTGATTGGCATGTTCACTGGTTCCTCAACAAGGGAACTGGTGAAATTATCGGGCAGGATATTAAAGTAGAGCCAGGGAAGGAATGCCTTGTTGCAAACTACTAATGATATCATTTGGAAGGACTCTATTCCCAAATGTTGTATGAATGCACTCATTCAGTCACTCCAGGCACAACCTGCCTGAGATAGTCTTTATATTGGTCTTAGATATTTTCTTAAATTGTCTACAGGGAGGCAAAAATCCTCCACATACACATACACCTTCTGGCTTTTAACACTGATGTCCCAATCACACAGGATTCTCATAGACCTAAGGAGCTGCAACAGTAAAGCACTTAAGTTCATCATATAGTGTCAGAGACTGCTGTGCCCCAGGACCTGTGAGGAGTAGCGTGGGAGTTTTTGAAGGGAGACACCTTATCTTATCCATCTTTGTATTCCTAAAAATTTGATAAGGCCATGGCACAAAATAAGCACTTATCAGGAGATGAATGAGAAATGGATGAATGAATGAATAAACTAATAAATGAAGTTGTTCATACTCTAGAATACAAGAGGAGGAAAGAAAACTATTTCTTATAATTAACTAACAAATAATATCAGGGGCTAGAGGCCAAAAACCAAAACTAAAAAATCATGGTAAGATTCTAGACACCATATGCCCTCCCAACTCTTGTTTTAATGCTTACTCACTTCCAATTTCCTGATTAAATTATTAAGAAACCACCAAAAGCTCAAAAGGAAACCTAGGGTTGATGAGAGTATGGAAAAATGAGCAATATTAGTATTGTGTTGGAAAGAGTGTAAATTGCTACATCATTTTTGGAAAGCAGTCGTGATTCAGCAGTTTTATCTCTAGAAACTGAACCTAAAGAGACAGACTATTAGACTACAGCTTCAAGATGGCAGGAACTAAGGCTGTTTCGTTCACCATTTTCCTACTTAGCATGATAAGTATCTGTAAGCATTCAATCAACAATAAACTGTTGAATAAATAAAAGCTAGAAAACATGTATTTTATGCACAAAGATATTAATTATGATGTTTATACTATTGAAAAATTAAAAGCTACCTAAATATCCTCCAGAGAGTGGTACCTGTGGAATACCATGTAGTGATTAGCAGTGGTGCTTTAGAACTATAAATTTTTGCACATATATATGTATAAAACATATAGGTTGAATATATATATTATATATAATATATCAATTTATATAATACTGCTTAAAAGGAGTAGACTAAAAAGCATGTATAACATGATCCATTTCATAAAAAATATTCTATGTGTGTATGTGTACATTTCTGTCTATATTTTCAACAAAATGTCAAGTAGTGGGTTATGTCTGAATGGTAGGATTATAAGAATTTTGAACTTTCCTTTTTAAGTGTTTTATAATGTATTCTTTTAAAATGAGAAATTAACCCACAGCTAACATTATACTCAATGGTGAAAAATTAAAAGCTTTTCCTCTAAGATCATCAAGACAAGAATCTCACTCTCACTACTCTTATTTAATAAAGTACATGGAATCCTGGCTAATGCAGTTAGACAAGACAAAAACATAAAAGACATTCAAATAAAAAAGGAAGAAGTAAACTTGTCACTATTTTCAGGCAATATGTTTTTGTATATACAAAATCTCAAAGACTTAACCAAAAAACTGTTGTAACTAATCAATGAATTCAAGTAAAGTTGCAGGATATAAAATCAATATACAGAAATCAGTTGCATTTCTATACACTAAAAATAAAACAAGTGAAAATTAAATAAATAAAACTCATTTACAGTAACATCAAAAATAATAAAATGTCTAGGAAAATATTTATCCAAGTAGGTGAAAGATCTGTACAATGAAAACTACCAGACTTTGTGGAAAGAAATCACATAAGACAAATGGAAAGACATCCCATGTTCATAGATCAGAAGAACTAATATTGTTAAAATGCCCATATTACCCAAAGCCATCTATAGATTCAATGCAATCTTCATCAAAATACCATGACATTCTTCACAGAAATAGAAAAAGCAGTCTCATAGTTTGTGGGGAGATACAAAAGACCACAAACAGCCAAAGCAATACTACCAAAAAAAAAAAAAAAAAAGAACAAAGCTGAAGGTATCACATTTCCTGATTTAAAACTATACTACAAAGCTGTAGTAACAAAAACAGTATGGTATTTGCATAAAAATAGACACATAGACCAATGGAACAGAATAGAGAGCCCAGAATTAAACTACTGATGTATGGCCAACTAATATTTGGCAAGGAGGTGAAAATACCCAATGAGGAAATGATAGTCTCTTCAACAAATGGTGTCAGGAAAACTGGTTAAACACATAAAGAACAGTGAAATTGGGCCCCTATCTTATACAACTTATACCACTCACAATAATTAACTTGAAATGGATCAAAGACTTCAACATAAGACCTGACTCCATGAAACTCCTAGAAAAACACACAAGGAAGAACTCCTAGACTTTGGTTTTGGCAGCAATTTTCTGATATGATACCAAAAGCAAAAACAACAAAAGTAAAAATCAATAAATTAGACTGCTTCAAAATTGAAATATTCTGCACAGCAATGGAAACAATTAACAAATGAAAAGGCAACCTACATAATGGGAGAACATTTTTGCAAACTATATATCAGATAAAGGGTTAATATCCAAAATATTAACAAACATTACTCATCATCAGGGAAATGCAAATGAAAACTACAATGAGATATTGTAGAATGGCTAAAATAAAAAACTCAAGAAACAAAAAGTGTTGGCAAGGATGTGGAGAAAAAGGAACCCTCGTGCACTGCTGGGGAGAAGATCAACTGGTGCAGCTACTGTGGAAAACAGTATGGAGGTTCCTCAAAATGTTAAAAATAGAACAACCCTATGATCCAGTAATTGCACTACTATTTACTCAAAAAATACAAAAACACTAATTCAAAGGGATACATGCACCCCCACATTTCTAGCAGCATTATTTACATTAGCCAAATTATGAAAGTAGCCCAAGTATCCACCGATTGATGAATGAATAAATAAGATATGATTATATATGCAATGGAATATGACTCAGCCATCAAAAAGAATGAAATCTTGCCATTTGCAAAGACATGGATAGAGCTAGAGAGTATAATGCTAAACAAAGTGAGTCAGATACCATTTGATTTCACTCATATGTGGAATTTAAGAAACAAAACACATGTTCAAAGGGAAAATAAAAGAGAGAGAGAGGCAAACCAAGAAACAGACTCTTAACTATAGAGAACAAACTGATGGTTACCAGAGGAGAGGTGGGTGGGAGATGAGTGAAATAGATGATGGGGATTAAGGAGCACACTTGCTGTGATGAGCACTGGGTGATGTATGGAATTGTTGAATTGTTGAATCATAATATTGTACACCTGAAATTAATATAACACTGTATGTTAACTACTGGAATTAAAAAAAACAACAAAATACAAAAAACAAAAAATACATAAAGAACTCATATAACTCAATAACAAAAAACAACCCAGTTAAAAAATGGGCAGAGGAACTAAATAGACATTTTTTAAAATAAGACACCCGAAGAGTGTCTTCAACATCACAAACCATCAGGAAAATACAAAGCAAAACCACAATGAGGTATCACTTCACACCTGTTATATAGCTATCATCAAGAAGACAAGAGATAACAGGTGTTGGTGAGGATGTGGAGAAAAGAGAACCCTCATATACTGTTAGTGGGAATGTAAATTGGTGTAGCCACTGTGGGAAATAATATAAAGATTCCTCAAAACATTAAAAGTTGTTCTACCATATGATCCAGCAATCCCATTTCTGGGTATATAACTAAATGAAATGAAAACAGGATATTGAAGAGATATTTGCACCCTTCTAGTTATTACCCATTATTCACTATAGCCAAGATAGGGAAACAGCCTAAGTGCCCATTAAAGGATGAATCAATAAAGACAATGTAGCATAGATAGATCGATAGAGATAGATACATACACACACACACACACTCATGCACACACACACACACACACAGGAATATTATTCAGCCATAAGAAAAAAGGACATCTTGTCATTTGCAACAACATGGATGGACCTTGAACACATCAGGCTAAAGTGAGATAAGTCAGACAGAAGACACATCCTGTATAATATCATTTATATGTGGACTCTAAAAAAGCCAAACTCCAGGGCACCGGGCTGGCTCAGTTAGTAGAACGTGCGACTCTTAATCTCAGGGTCTTGGGGTTATAAGCTCAAGGCCTAGATTAGGTGTGGAGCCTACTTAAAAAATAATAATAATAAATAAATAAGTAAATTAAATTAAATTAAATTAAAAAGCCAAACTCATAAAACAGAGAGTAAAATGGTGGTTACCAGGAGATGGGAATCAGGGTGGGAGGATAGGACAGATGTTGTTTCAGGGTACAAATTTACAAAAAATAGTAAGTCCCAGAGATCTAATGCACAGTGTAGTTAATACAGAAAACAATATTGATTATAACCATCAAACATGCTAAGAGACCAACCACTAAAAAGAAATGATAATTACATAACTGATAAGAGGTATAGTCATATTATAATATATAAATGTATTAAATTAACATGTATACCTTAAATCTACACAATGTTATATTTCAAATATATCTCAAAAAAGTCAAAATTAATTAATGTATTAACATAAAATGAAATAAACTATTTAAGTAGCTAATAAAAAAATGGTGGAAGATACCACATCCTTTGCTGCAGTCAGTTTTTTGTCCTAGAGGTCATAGGCCCAGTTTTGTTTTTTTTTTAAAGATTTTATTTATTTATTTGAGAGAGAGAGAAAGCATGAGGTGGGGAGGGTCAGAGGGAGAAGCAGATTCCTCGCTGAGCAAGGAGCCTGATGCGAGACTCGATCCCAGGACTCCAGGATCATGACCTGAGCCGAAGGCAGTCGCTTAACCAACTGAGCCACCCAGGCGCCCATAGGCCCAGTTTTAAAGAGGGGGAGAAATCAACCTGAGTGCTCAAGGCCAAGACTAGAGCTAGGCCAACTCTTTTGGGATAGAGAAGGGGTCCTAAATTTAGCTGATTGGAGGCCCATTGGACCTCAACTTTTGAGCCATCACAAGAGTCCTGTTGTTGTGTTGGTCTGCTCTTGCCTGGCTTGAAATTCCAGAACCTAATCCCTGGCAGCCAGCTGGAATGGCTGAATGAAGCAGTTAATGCATGGAGTTCCACCGCTGAATGAACCAGTTAATGTATGGAGTTCTTCCTGACGGAGACCCAGCTAGGCAGGAGGGAAGAACTGCTTTTTCAGCTAATATGCTGGTACTCACTGATCAAGGCCATTCCCATACTATAGGCTTTGAGAATTGTCCCCTGGAACACCTAGAGAAAGTGGCCCCACCCTCCTAAAGGAATGAATGAGGGACTGGATGTCCCAACAAAATAGCAAAACAGGCTTACATATACTGCTAAAATTTGAAGGCTGAAAGGGAGAGGGAGTACATTTCAAGCCACACAGTTAGGCTCCAAAAAGATGTCAACAGACTGAAATAAGTAGTTGAACATGACCATATTACTGACAGTTACAAATGGGAAGTCCTGCGCTTGATGCAGAAAACCAACTGGCTATACACAGGATGGAAGAGACTGCCCTGTACACAGTTTATAGGAAAGGGAATTGAGACTTTGCCTAATAGGCATCACCATTAGGATGCTAAGGCCAAAAAATTTAAGGAGGACTTAGGCTGCATTAATACAAGCATAAGTGTCCAGATCAAATGAAGTAACAATCCCTTTTCACTCTGCCCTGGTTAGACTGACTCTTATTGACTAGCTGTACCCAGCTCTGAGTTTCATACATTAAGGGGTCATATGTGAAATGAGTCCAGAAGGAAGTGAGCAGTCAGGAAAGGGAGCTGAAAGAGTTAGAACTGTGGCTGTTCATGCTGGAGAAGAGAATATTTAAGGGTCATTGTCTCTGCATTCATACCTCTAAGGAGCTGTCATGGTCAGAGGGAGCAGATGGGGTCAGGAGGCCTCAGAGAGCAGAGCTCATACCCATAGGTGGAAGATTTTAGCTCAAAAGAAGGAAGAACTTTCTAACTGAAAGGGATATAAATGGAACAAGTTGTCATCATATGGAGTGAGCTCCTTTTCATGGGAGATGTTCAGGAAGGGCTTAAATAAGTGCTTTTTCTAGATGTTGCAGAGAAGAAGTGTGTCAGCTAACAGGCATGAAAGTAGTCTAAGTGGCCTCTTAGCCTTCCCCCAGCCATATATGTCTAGATTTCTGGGCTCTGTTCAGCTGAGAATTCCCTTTGTACAGGCCCAGGCATAGCCTCTGTGGTGGTGTCTAGCAGCTCATAGAAACTTAGACACTAACTTCTCCCTCAGGAAATTCTGTGGCACACTCCCCAGCCTTTCCCCTGGGACTTCAGAAGCTTATGTGCTGACTTATTTACTGTTTAAGCTGCTTTGCCATTCCTAATTTAAAAAACAAAACAAACAAACAAACAAAAAGTCTACAAACCGTTTCTTAGGATGAGGGCTGAGAATCAGAGAAAGACAAAAAGAATTAGACAAATGTTATGATCAGGTCACCCAGAAAGGGCAGGTTGAGAGGAAACACATGGGGTGGGCTGGGGGACAGGCAGACAAAGACACACACAACCAGGGGTTGCCTGGGTGGCTCAGTTGATTAAGTGTCTGATTCTTGGTTTCGGCTCAGGTTGTAATCTCAGGGTCATGGGATCGAGCCCCATGTCTGGCTCTACGCTCAGTGTGGAGTCTGCTTTTCCCTCTCCACTTCTTCCCCTGCTTGTGCGCTCTCTCTCTCTCCTCAATCAAATAAAAAATAAATAAATAAGATCTTAAAAAAAAAAAAAGACACACACAACCTGAAGGGGGTGGTGAGGCAGATGAGAAGAGGGATGGAAAGAGAACAGAAGAGGCCAGGCTGCTTAAAATGTGTGTTAATTGGACTTTCATTACAATGACAAAGCTCTCACCATTGTATGCTTAGTATTTAACTTCTGAATTTCTAAGAGCTTCATAAATACTGATTACTTCTAAATTCATCCCACCAAAGGGTGCTAAATTGCCAGTATATCTGCCATGTATGCTTCTTGGTGATTCAGGTTTTTTTAACACAAAGAGAGAACACAGCAACCCCCCCTCACCTCCACCCATGCAGGGATCTCACTATCCAGGGAAGGCAGATACAGGTCTAGACTGAGATAGCCTCCTGACCTCCTGTACCAGTTCCAAGACCAACCCTTGGACATGGCTACCAACTTTGCAACTAGAAATGCCACTACCTCTCCTTGGCATGGGATGGGGGGAAACAGGCAGCAGTTGGGAAGGCAGGCCAATGAGAGGAACAGGTATTCAATTACCCCACACATTTGCCAAGCTCAGCACGTAAAAAGACCAAGAGAATACTGAAGGTAAGAATTTTCTGTAAACTGGACACTCCCACTTATTCTCTTATGTAATTCTCATTCATTCATTCAACAGATTTCCATTGAAAACACACTATAGGGGAGCCTGGGTGGCTCAGTTGTTAAGCGTCTGCCTTTGGCTCAGGTCATGATCCCAGAGTCCTGGGATCAAGCCCCACATTGGGATTCCTGCTCAACAGGGAATCTGCTTCTCCCTCTGCTGCTCCCCCTGCTTGTGCTCTCTCTCTCTCTCTCTCTGTCAAATAAATAAATAAAATCTTTTTAAAAAATGAAAACACACGGGGCGCCTGGGTGGCTCAGTTGTTAAGCGTCTGCCTTCGGCTCAGGTCATGGTCTCAGGTTCCTGGGATCAAGCCCCGCATCGGGCTCCCTGCTTAGCGGGAAGCCTGCTTCTCCCTCTCCCACTCCCCCTGCTCGTGTTCCCTCTCTCGCTGTGTCTCTCTCTGTCAAATAAATAAGTAAAATCTTTAAAAAAAAATGAAAACACACTATATATCAAGCACTGTTCTAGGTGGTGGCATAAAAAAGTGAATGAAGCAGCCAAAGATCATCCATGCTATAAATTGAGCTGATGTTCCAATGGGGAGTTGGGAAAACAATAAGCAAAGAAATTATAAAGTATGCAAAAAAGTGAGAAATGTTATTAAAAAAAAGGTAAAGCTGGATAAAGGGAATTAAGAGTGCCAAGTGAGGTACGGTCCCCATTTCACAGATAAAATGCCTGAGCTTTGAGAAGAGAGGTGATTTACCTGTCACCAAACTGGCAAGTGTTGCATCTGGTATTGAAACCCAGAGTGTGGGACTTTTTCTGTTTTGCCATACTGCATTCAAAGATACAAAACTGAAGTTGAGATCCAGAAGGCTGACCTGGTAGCAAGGGTGGGAGGTGTCCTGTACGAGGCACAAGATTAGGAAGAAGACTCTGGTAGGGCCTAAGAAACCCACCAGGCTGACAGTTTTGCCTGCTGGCCAGACCTTCAAAATGAAACTTCCAGTAGCACACCAGAGAAGACAAAAAAGTAGCTTGCTAAAGAGAGCTAGGAATCACATATACTTGCTATGCAGTTCTAGCTTCCTAAGTTCTTGTGATGAGAGGTCCATACATTTTCCTCTCTGGGTCACAGAACCCCTTTTGTGTAATCAGATTTGGACTTTAGGAAGTTTTTAAGATGCCTTCCCCATCTGATATTCTATTGGTCACTCAGCTTAGTAACAGAATGAAGCTAGTTACTCAAAAATTCTGTAAGATTCCTTACTTATTGTGGTTCTGCCATGGCCTAGAATTGAGTAGCACCAATACCTCAAGTTCCTGGATGCTCACTTTTGAAGAAGGCAAAAAAGGGGAAGAAATGAAGGAGATTGTGTTCAAATCCACAGTAAAAATGCAACTGGTCATATGGGGAGGGAACCCAAGAGAACTGAGTCAGTGAATGTAAAGAGAAGGAAGCAGATACAATCCTAGAGCCAGAGGAAAAGAGGAAGAGGAGGCCTCAGCCAGACAGGGATAAGGCACTCTGGAAACTTCCGCCAGCAGACTCTTGGATTCCCTGATCATATTCTCTTCACATTCTCCTTTCCAGCTCATCGTACTAACCTACAAATGTAGTGTGGGCTGCACAGGTGGCCCAGTTCTAGTTTACCACTCTCATCATCTTCTGCCCCCCTTCCTTGATATGCCCAGGAAACTAACAGTTTGAAGAGAAAGTTTTTAAATTATTGCATGTACAAAGGGTATCTGCTTTTGTGTCAAAGCCCTGAGTTCTAGTCCCAGCTTTGTTCCTGACTTACTCTGTGGCTTTGGGCTAGTTCCCCTGACCCTCTTCTCAGGAACTCATCTGTAACTTAAAGGTTTTGCAATGCTTAACTTTTTCTGGGATCATAGACTTCTGAGAAACTGATGAAATCTGTGAATGCAGGTGGTACAATTTTGCATATCATTTCAGGCGACTCATAGACCCCCTAGGCTAAGAATTCTTGCCTAATAGCTAAGGGCTTTCTCAGCTCTCAGTCTGTGGTTATGTGATCTGGACATAATGCCAAGGTCTGCTTGCCCCTTCCGGAGGAAGCAGAAGAGGAATCCACCTTCTAAATATATCCTTTGGCCTGAGCATCCAGTTGCTTTTGGCTTTAAACCATGACACTCTGTGGCTATGGGGAGTTCTTGTTTCCCCCACAAGGCCTGAAACTGAGTCACAAAGACAAAGGCAAGGTGCTAGAGTCTGTTTAAAACCCAGTGCCTCTGAGCTCCCTTTCTAGGACCCCTTGGGTCCCAGCCTAAAATTAAAGGCAGTAGGAGGTGGACCTCTGGTCCAGGCAGAAAATGACCCCAGGAAGTCTGGCTTGCATTGCTGGCTGGGAAGGCTTGTCCAGACTGTGCTGTCCTCTGGTGGCTGTGAACACGTATATAGACTTTGCTGGATGCCCTAAGCTTTAATGGCAGTTTACTGGGACAGTGACCAGCTGGTAGCAAACCAAAGGAAAGTCCCACAAGGCGCTTGGATTTTTTTCCAGAGCTACTGCTATAAGACAATCTCAGAATGTGGGCTGTGGGGAGTGAGAGCCGGGGACAGTACTACCAGAACATTCTGAGGTTAGGCTAAGCAAGTACTGACTTTTGATCTTGGAGGCATCATTACTCACTCTAGTGAGCCCCCTCTTTTACAGATTCTTGTTATTCTTTCCTTGGAACCTTGAAGTAGAGTTCCCCTATTATGACTCTGCCAGTATATTAGGTGTGAGAAAGTAGGGAGTGGTCAATGAATAGCCTCTAACTACAAATGAAGACCAGGGCTCCTTCCCAAGTATCAAAACTAATCTCGTATTTTCTTTTGGGCTCAAACCTATGTAGTGAACTGCCTGTTGGGCATCATATACCTAGATGTGCCACAGATTTTTTCCCCAAATCACCGTATCCCAACTTAACTCCTCACTTTCCTTTCCTAACCTATTTCTATCACTTAGGAGGCTTTGAACTGCAGGTAACAGAAACTTAAGTAAAATAGATTAAATTACGATAAAATGTATAAAAATTTATTGTCTTTAACAAATGCCCTGGAGATAGTCAGTTATGATGTTGGTCAATTCAGTGGTTCAATAATATCAAGGATTCAAGTCGTTTCCATCTGTCTGCTGTATTGTCCTCAGCATGTCAGCCACTTCTTTTATGGTCAAAAGATAGCTACAGCAGTGACACACATCAAGTTTTTGTGCAGTGACGTCCACAGACTTAAAGACAAGACAATCCATCCTTTTGATCTTTTTCAGAGGGAAAATATTTCCTAGGAACTCCACAGCAGACTTCTCCTCACAGGTCATGGGTAAGAATTACACCATATGATTTATGCTTTTAGAAGTTAGTGTCAGGGTAAATGCTAGTAGAGGTCTAGTAAAATGTATTTGTAAGCCCTCCTTCCTCTTCTATTCTTTGGAAAAGTTTGAGGAGAATAGGTATTAACTTTTCTTCAAAATTTTTGGTAGAATTCACCTGTGAATCCATCTGGTTCTGGACATTTATTTTTTGGTAGTTTTTTGATTACCATTTCAATTTTGTAATCAGTCTGTTCAGATTTTCTATTTCTTCCTGGTTCAGTTTTGGAAGACTGTCTATTTCTAGGAATTTATCCATTTCTTCTACATTGTACAATTTGTTGGCATATAATTCTTCCTAGTAGTCTATTATGATTTTTCCCATTTTTGTGGTATTAGTTTTACTTCTCTTTAATTTCTGATTTTATTTATTTGAATCCTTTCCCTTTTTTTCTTCATGAGTCTGTCTAAAGGATTATGAATTTCATTTATCTTTCCAAAGAATCATCTCTTGGTTTCATTGATATTTTCTATTTTTTAGTGTTTATCTTATTTTTAATTTTTTTAAGTTTTTACTTAAATTCCAATTATTTAACATGCAGTGTAATATTAGTTTCAAGTAAACAATATGGTGATTCGACACTTCCATACAACACCCAGCGCTCATCACAGCAAGTACACTCCTTAATCCCCATCACCTATTTCACCCATCCCCCCTCCCACCTCCCCTCTGCTAACCATCAGTTTGTTCTTGATAGTTAAGAGTCTATGCTATGGTTTGCCTCTCTCTCTCTTTTTTTCCCCATTTGCTCATCTGTTTTGTTTCTTAAATTGCACATGTGAGTGAAATCATATGGTATTTTTCTTTTTCTGAATGATTTATTTCATTTAGCATAATACTTGAGCTCCATCCCTATTCTTATATGGCACCTCTTCTTTATCCATTTATCAGTCAATGACACTGGGATTTTTGCATAATTTGGCTATTATAGATAATGTGGCTATAAACCTTGGAGGTACATATATCCCGATGAAAATGAATTAGTATTTTTGTATTCTTTGAGTAAATACCCAAAGAGTGCAATTGATGGATCATAGGGTTGTTCTATTTTTAACATTTTGAGGAACCTCCATACTGTTTTCCATAGTGGCTGCACCAGTTTGCATTCCCACCAACAGTGTGAGAGGGTTCCTTTTTCTCCACATCCTCACAAACACCTGTTGTTTCTTTTGTTGTTAATTTTAGCCAATCTGACTGGTGTGAGGTGATATCTCATTGTAGTTTTCCTTTGTATTTCCCTGGTGATGGGTGATGTTGAGCATTTTTTCATGTGTCTGTAGGCCATCTATATGTCTTCTTTGGAAAAATGTCTATTCATGTCTTCTGCCCATTTTTAATTGGATTATTTGGTTTTTGGATGTTGTGTTTTAGAAGTTCTTTACATAATTTGGTTAGTAACCCTTTATCAGATATGTTATTTGAATGCTTAAGAATTTCATCTTTTTGTGTCTCTGTGCTGTCTAGATAATCTCTTCTGTTCTATCATCTATGACACTAATCCTCTCTTCAGGTTTGTTCAATTTGTTGCTAAACCTACCAAAGGTTTTTAATTCAATTACTATTTTTTATTTTGATAAATTCTAATTAAAATTTTAAAAATTTCTTCATGAAAAAATTCTCAATTGCACTTTGTTATATTATTTTCAGTCTAAATTTATTTATTTATTTATTTATTTATTTAAAGATTTATTTATTTATTTTAGAGAGACCACAAACAAGGGGGGGCAGAAGGAGAGGAAGAGAGAGAGAATACTCAAGCAGACTCCCCACTGAGCACAGAGCCCAACGTGGGCCTCAGTACCAGGACTCTGAGTTCATGACCTGAGCCAAAATCAAGAGTTAGCTGCTTAACTGACTGAGCCACCCAGGAGCCCCTCTTTAAAATTATGTTAAAAAATTAATTCTCATTTTCTCTTATGTGTCTGATAATTCCATTATTTAAAATCTTGATAACAGTAAGTCTATTATTTCTGCTGGTTGTATGCATGGTGTCTTATTTCCTTCTATGTTTTGGGATTTTTAAGTATGTAATCTTATTTCTTAGAATCCCATCTATGAGAATTTTTTGAGCTTGTGATTACATGTCTACTTTCATTGCATTATTATGAGAAGAGATACTTTGTGTGATTTTAAACTTTTTTTACAATTTACTAAAACTTGTTTTGTGGCCTAATATATGGTTGATCCTGGAGAATATCCCATGTGCACTTGAAAAACATGTCTATTAATAGCTTTTCTCAGGTAGACTGTTCTGTGTATTTTGTATCCAATTTGTCTATAGTGCTGTTCAAGTCCTCTATTCCCTTAGTAGTCTTCTGTCTGGTTCTAGGCATTATTGTGTGTGAGGTATTGAAGATTCCTTTTACTATGGTAGTGTTGTTTATTTCTCCTATTAATTCTTTCAGTATTTGCTTCATACATTTAGAAGCTCAGATGTTTGTGCAAATACATTGCAATTATTGTATTTTCTTGATGATGTGATCCATTTATCATTATATAAAGCCCATATTTATCTCTTGAAATATTTTTTTTACTTCAAGTCTATTTTATCTGCTATTAGTGTAGCTATCTCTGCTCTCTGTTATAATTTTCATAAAATATATTTTTCCATCTTTTCATTTTCAACTTATATGTATCCTTAGATCAAAAGTAGGTCTCTTGTAGGAAATATATAGTTTGACCCTGTTTTTTAAGTTCATTCTGTCAATTTATGTCTTTTGATTGGAGTTCAATCCATTTAAATTTAAAGTAATTATTGATTAGATTGGATTTATTTTCATTATTTTATTATTTGTTTTCTGTAAGTCTTATAGCTTCTTTTTTTAAAAAAAGATTTTATTTATTTGACAGAGAGAGACACAGTGAGAGAGGGAACACAAGCAGGGGAGTGGGAGAGGGAGAAGCAGGCTTCCCGCGGAGCAGTGAGCCCGATGTGGGGCTCGATCCCAGGACCCTGGGATCATGACCTGAGCCAAAGGCAGATGCTTAACTGACTGAGCCACCCAGGCACCCCAGTGTTATAGCTTCTTTGCGTCTCATTTTCTGCATTATTGCTTTCCTTTGTGATTAGTTGACTTTTTTATAGCGACAGTTTTGATTCCCTTTGTATTTCCTTTTGTGTATATTCTCAATACATTTACCTTTTGATTTCCATGGAAATTACATATCATGTCCTAAAGTGATAATAATCTATTTTAAACTGATATCAACTTAACCTCAATCACATACAAAACACTACTCTATTAATGCTCTACCCTTCCCCACACTGTTATTAATGTCACAATATATTGTGTACCTCTTTACATAGATTTATAATTATTTGTCTCTCAAAACCTGAAGAAAAAGTAGAGTTACAAACCAAAATTACAATCATACTAGTTTTTAAAAATATTTTATTAAGATTTTATTTATTTGACAGAGAGGAAGAGAGAGTACAAGCAGAGGGAGCAGCAGGCAGAAGGAGAGGGAGAAGCAAACTCCCCACTGAGCAGGGAGCCCGATGAGGGGCTCAATCCTAGGACCCTGGGATCATGACCTGAGCTGAAGGGAGATGCTTAACCGACTGAGCCACCCAGGTGCCCCACAATCAGACTGATTTTTATATTTGTCCATGTATTTGCATTTCTTGATGGGCTTTATGTATTTGTATGGCTCAAGTTACTATCTCCTTTTTTTGTTTTTATTTAAATTCCAGTTAGTTAACAACAGCATAACATTAGTTTCAGGTATACAATATAGTGATGCAACATTTCCATACAGCACCTGGTGCTCATCAGAACAAGTGCACTCCTTAATCCCCATCACCTATATAACCCATCCCCCGAACCACCTCACCCTGGTAACCATCAGTTTTTCTCTATAATTAATAGTCTCTTTCTTGGTTTGCCTCTCTCTCTTTTATTTCAGTTTGGAGAATTACCTATCACAGTCCTTGTAGGATAGGTTTAGTAATAATAAATTCTCTCAACTTTTGTTTACATAGGAATGTCTTAATTTTCCCTACAGTTTTGAAGAACAGATATGAAGAATATAGGATTTTGGGTGGACAGTTTTTTTTCTTCAGTGCTTTATTTTTTTTAAAGATTTTATTTATTTATTTGACAGAGAGAGAGAGAGAGATCACGAGAGAGAGAGCATAAATGGAGAGCAGCAGGCCGAGGGAGAAGGAGAAGCAGACTCCCTGCTGAGCAAGGAGCCTGATGCAAGGCTCAATCCCAGGACCCCAGGATCATGACCTGAGATGACTAACTGACTGAGCCACCCAGGTGCCTCTGTACAGGAAATATTTTAAACAGTTGTCTTAAAACCAGGGGAGTTAAAGGGAGGTAAAATCTGTATACTTCATGAGAACTGGGAAAAAGCAATATCATTAGATGGTGGTTATATATATAGTCTCTTTCTTTCCTTCCAAATATATGTATTATACATATATATTATATATATAATACATATATATTATACATATATATTATATATTATACATATAATATATATGATAGATATATATAAAATATATATAACATAATATATAGTATAATATATAATATATAATAATATATCCTATATAATATATATTCTAGCAAAATGACAAAGAAAGAACATAAGACAAATTATTGATAATACAAATATAATGTAAATGTAATATCTAGGTCAACCACTTAAAAGACAATACAGAAAAGACACAGACAAAAATAATAGAAATAAGTCTAAATGAAATTCTGCAAAATGTTCAAGTAATTCATAGGCAGATATAAAAAGGAACACAGAGAAACAAAATACCTAGTGAAAAATCAAAAACAAAAATAAAAAGCAAACTTAAGCCCTAATATATCAACAATTTCATTAAATGAAAATTAATGAAATTTTTAAATACAGTATTTATAGGACAGAATGAATAATGTGAGTAACATCAGCAAAATGGCAAAGTAGGAAGCTGCATGCCCTTGATCCCCCTTGGAAAGATTAAAATCCTGACTAAAGATTGTTTAAAATAACTTTATAGGAGCTATGGAAATCTATCAAAGGTCTATAGCAATCAAGAAAATACCTAATCATGAAAAAAACACATTCAAAATGATAAAAAGGTTTTTTTTATTTAATTTATTTATTTGAGAGAGAGAGCATGAGCAGGGGGAGAGGGAGAAGCGGACTCCCCACTGAGCAGGGAGCTGGACAAGGGGCTCAATCCCAGGACCCTGGAATCATGACCTGAACTGAAGGCAGGCATTTAACCGACTGGGTTACATAGGAATGTCTTAATTTTCCCTACAGTTTTGCTAACTGGAATTTCCCTACAGGTTTGCTAACTGGAATTTAAATAAAAGTTAAAAGTTTTGTCCTGGGATTGAGCCTTGCATCAGGCTCCTTGCTCAGCAGGGAGCCACCAGGCACCGCTAAAATGATAAAAAGTTTTATGGCATTTTTACTTGCCCTTGTCCTACACTTTCCCTAGCACAGTAAGGTCAGGAGGAGGCAGCCCACTTCCTGGTTTCATTTCTTGGGACTGAAAGAGCAGGATAGAACTTATTTCTGTGTTTCTGTTTTGCCTGATTTGGAGCTCAGACTGTGAAAAGTGGCATAATTTGGATCTCAAGCTGTGAAAGGCTGCAGAAGGCAATGACATGTGAAATAACTGAAATAATAAATTCACTAGAGAGGTTTTACAGCAGATTTGAGCAGGCAGATAAAAAAATTAGTGACCTTAAAGATAGAACAATTAAAATAGTCAAGTCTGAGGTGGAGAAAAAAAGAATAAAGAAACGTGATTGGAGGCAAAGGGTCTTATAGGACAGGATCAAATGGAACCTATATATATTATGAGAGTCCCAAAAAGAGAGATAGGGAAAGGGGCAGAGAGATTTTTTAAATAAATAATGGCTGAAAACTTCACAAATTTGAGGAAATACATGGATCCATAAATCCAAGATGCTCAATGAATTCTGAATATGATAAACTCAGAGACCCACACTAAGATACATTATAATCTATCAAAATCTTAAAAGCATTGGTAGAAAAGTGACTTTTCATGGGCAAAGGATCCTCAACAAGATTCCCAACACATTTGTCAGCAGAAACCTTGCAGGCCAGAAGACAGTTGGATGATATATTTTAAACACTGATCGAGCCCCGTGTAGGGCTCCCTGCTCAGCTGGGAGCCTGCTTTTCACACTCTTCTCTTTCACTATCTCTGTCTCTCTCTCCCTCAAATAAATGAATAAAATCTTTAAAAAAATTCCTGTACATACATTACAAACCACATCAGATAATGGTAAAAATTTTGCTATGTCACACATCATTTAGAAAACTCAAGGAAATAAAGCTTATTGTACTTACCTATATTTTGCTTACTCTATTCTTCTGTTCTTTATTCCTTACTGATGTTCCAATTATCCTTATTTTATTACTTTCTTTCTTTTTAGAGAACTTCCTCACATCTTTTTGTGACAAATTCTTAGTCCTTTATCTGAGAATGTCTTTATTTCCTCACCTTCTCTGAAAGATATTTCAATGGGTATAATAAATATCTGGGGTTTTTTCTTTCAGTACTTAAAAATATATTATGCCTCATCTTTCTGTCTTCCATGGTTTCTGATGACAAATCTCTTGTCATTCTATTGTTTTTCTCCATTTGATCAAGTGTTATTTCTCATGCCTTTCAAGAGTATTTTCTTGTTTTTACCTTTTATAAATTTTATTCTGATGTGTCTTGGCATGCATTTCTTGGACTTGTCTTGTTTGGTGTTTTCTCATGAGAAGCTTCTTGAATCTTACGGTTTTTGCCAAATTTTTGAAAATTTCAGCCATTATTTCTTTGAATATTTTCTCTGGTTTACATTCTCTCCTTTTTGGGATTCCAGTGATATAATTGTTAGATCTGTTGTTATAATCTCATATTTCTCATAGGCTTTCCTTACTATTTTTTCAGTCTATTTTCTCTCTATTGTTCAAACTGGGTAATGTCTATTGATCTTCTAGATCACTGATTGTCTTCTCTGTCTACTCTTGTTCATTATACTGTTCAGACTATCTTTGGAAATTTCCCCCCTTTTTCACCCCCAACTTTATTGATATATAATTGACATAAAATTGACATAAAACATTGTGTAAGCTTAAAGTGTACAATGTGATAATATATGCTTGTGTATATTGCAAAATGTTTACTACAGTAACAGTTAACACACACTTCACCTCACATAATATCCATTGTTGTTGTTGATATGGTGAGAACATTTAAAACCTACTCTATTAACAACTTTCCAGTATATAAAAGAATATTGTTAAATAGAGTCACCATGCTATATATTAGATCCACAGAACTTAAGCCTCTTAATAACTGAAAGTTTGAACACTTTGACCAACATCTCCCAATTTTCCCCACTGCACAGCCTATGGCAACCACCAATCTACTTTGTTTCTATGGTTTCTGCTTCTTGAGATTCTACATATAAGTGAGATCATACAGTATGTCTATGTCTGACTTCTTTCATTAACATGATGCACCCAAGTATTTTCCATGTTGTTGCAAAAGACAGTATTTCCATCTTTTTATTACTGAATAATATTCCATTGCACAAATATACCATATTTTCTTTCTCCATTCATTTTTTGATTGACATTTACGTTTTTTTCACATCTTATTGTGAATACAGCTGCAATGACCATGAGAGTGCAGATATCTCTTCAACACAGTAATTTCATATCCTTCAGAATAATATCCCAAAGTGGGATTGATGGATCTATGGTAGTTCTACTTTTACTTTTTTGAGAAACTTCTATACTACCTTTTCTTATAGTATATATAATATATATTATTTTATAGTGTCTGTACCAGTTTACATTACTACTGGTAGTACACAAGTGCTCCCTTTTCTTCACACCCTCACCAGCCTTTGTTATCTCTTGTATCTTTATAATAGCCATTCCATCATGTGTGTGGTGGTATCTCATCATGGTTTTGATTTTCATTTCTTTGATGATTAGTGATGCTGAGTATCTTTTCACATACATTTTCACCATCTGTATGTGTCTCCTTTGGACAAATGTCTATTCAGGACTTCTGTCCATTTTATAATTAGATTATTTGTTTTTTTGATATTGGATTTTGGCTATTAATTCCTTATTGCATATATGGTTTGTAAATATTTTCTTTTCATTTTTTTAACTTTTTGTTTTTACTTTTTAAAAAGTTTTTTATTTAAATTCCAGTTAGCAAACATACAGTGTGATATTACTTTCAGATGTACAATATAGTGATGTAACACTTCCATATAACACCCAATACTCATCACAACAAATGCACTCCTTAATCCCCATCACCTATTTAACCCATTCCCCCACACACCTCCCCTCTGGTAAACATCTATAGTTAAGAGTATGTTTCTTGGTTTCCCTCTTTTTCTTTTTTTCCCCTTTGTTCATTTGTTTTGTTTCTTAAATTCGACATATGAGTGAAATCACATAGTATTTGTCTTTCTCTGACTGACTTATTTCAGTTAGCATTATATTGTCTAGCTCCATTCATGTAGTTGCAAATGGCGAGATTTCATTCTTTTTGATGGCTGAGTAATATTTCTGTGTGTGTGTGTGTGTGTGTGTGTATCACCTCTTCTTTATCCATTCATCAGTCGATGGACATTTGAGCTCTTCCCATAATTTGGCTATTGTTGATAATACTGATGTAAACATCAGAGTGCTTGTAGCCCTTTGAAAGCTAGAGGCATACAATTCCAGAGCTGTAGTGATCAAAACAGTACGGTACTGGCACAAAAACACACACATAGATCAATGGTATAGAATAGAAGACCTAAAAATGAGCCCACAACTATTGGTCAACTAATATTCAGCAAAGCAGGAAAGAATATCTGGTGGGAAAAAGAAATCTTCAACAAATGGTTTTGGGAAAACTGGACAGCAACTTGCAAAAGAAAGAAACTGGATCACTTTATTACACCATACACCAAAATAAACTAAAAATGGATAAAACACCTAAATGTGAGACCTGAAACCATAAAAATCCTAGAGGAGAACACAGGCAGTATCCTCTTTGACACCAGCCATAGCAACTTCTTTCTAGATGTGTCCATGGAGGCAAGGGAAACAAAAACAAAAATAAGCTTTTGGGACTACATCAAAATAAAAAGCTGCACAGTGAAGGAAACAATCAACAAAACTAAAAGGCAACCTATGGAATTTGAGAAGATATTTGAAAATGACATATCCAATAAAGAGTTAGTATTCAAAATATATGAAGAACTTATAAAACTCAACACCCACAAAATGAATAATCCAATTAAAAAGGGGCAGAAGGCATGAATAGACATTTTTCTAAAAAGACATCCTGGGGCACCTGGGTGGCTCAGATGGTTGAGTGTCTGCCTTCAGCTCAGGTCATGATCCCAGGGTCCTGGGATTGAGCCCCGCATTGGGCTCCCTACTTGGTGGGGAGCCTGCTTCTCCCTCTCCCTCCATGTTGCCCCTGCTTGTGCTCTCTCGCTCTCTCTGTCAAATAAATAAATAAAATCTTTAAAAAAAATATATCCAGAGGGCCAACAGACACATGAAAAGATGCTCAACATCACTCATCATCAAAGAAACATAAGTCAAAACCATGATGAGATACCACCTCACACCTGTCAGAATGGCTAAAATCAACAACACAAGAAACAACAGGTGTTGGTGAGGATGTGGAGAAAAAGTAACCCTCTTGCACTGTTGGTGGGAATGCAAACTGGTACAGCTACTTGGAAAACAGTATGAAGCTTCCTCAAAAAGTTAAAAATAAAAGTACCCTATAATCCAGGAATCATGCTACTGAGTATTTACCCAAAGAATACAAAAACACCAATTCAAAGGGATACATACACTCCTGTGTTTATAGTAGCATTATTAACAAGAGCAAAGATATGGAGGCAGTCCAAGTGTCCATTGACTGATGAATGGATAAACAAGTTGTGGGATATACAATGGAATAGTATTCAGCTGTGAAAAAGAATGAAATCTTGCCATTGGCAATGACATGGATGGAGCTAGTGAGTAATGTGAAGTGAAAAAAGTCAGCGAAAAAAAATACCATATGATTTCCCTCATATGTGGAATTTAGGAAACAAAACAAATGATCAAAGGGAAACAAAAGAGAGAGAGGCAAACCAAGAAGCAGATGCTTAACTATAGAGAACAAACAGATGGTTGCCAGAGGGGAGGTGGGTGGGCACATGTGTGAAATAGGTGATAAGGATTTAGGAGGGCACTTGTCATGATGAGCACTGGGTGATGTATGGAATTGTTGCATCATTATACTGCATACCTGACACTATTATAACACTGTATGCTAAATATACCGGAATTAAAATGAAAACTTTAAAAAAGTTATAAACAATGGAGTATACCTTCTCTGTAATATCTAAAAATAAAAGTAAATTATTGTGATCTATAGGTATTAATTTTAAATACAACAAATATATTGAATTTAAAATATGAGTAACTCCAACAATTTTGGTTTATGTTTTTGATTTATGTCAAACTTTGTATGTCTTCATTATCCATGAGTTTTTTTGTGAAGTTTTTTATTCATTGTGAATATTGTTTTAAGTTTCAATGTGAAAATTGTAGCTAAACATAATCATTGTCACCAGTCTGTAAAAGAAGCACAATTCTATCACTATGTTTTACTTATAGTTATTAAATCATTACATTTATATATTTAAAAAATAACAGAATAGGAAACATCCTAGATTTTGCTAGAGAAAAGTTTCAAAAAACAGATATAGGAGGTAAAGTACAGCTTTTATCAGATGTCCATATTTTATCTCCTGGGCTTCACTTTTCTTTAAAGTCTCTGGTTCTCACTGCCAACTCTTGTAAGGGAAGTGCTTTCCTGATTTAATTACAACAGAGAAATTCCCAGGTTTGGACAAAGGGGAGCTTCGGAAGAAAGGCTTTGAAGAGGGAAGGAGCAGCTGCCCACAGCTTACCCCTCAGGATCACCTCTTCCTCAGTAGACCCCATTGCCCCACCACTCTTCAAACTCCACTTGAAGAAGGTTGCAGATTACACCAATTTGGGATTGCATATGGCCACAAATAATAAAAGAAAACAAGCATACAAAAAACCCAGAGGTTTAAATATATAAGGGATTTATTTTTCTCATATAATAAGAAATTAATAGGGATTCTAGACCCACTGGGTATCCAGATCACTGTGTCTTTATGTTCTACTATTCTTACCTGTGGTGTGATTCTTGGGATACAGAATTCTATCTATAAGATAGATAGTTCTTAGAGCACCAGACTTCTGCATTGCAGGAAGAAAGGAGAGAAAAAAGCAAAAGTTATGCTTCCACTGAGTCTACCCCTTTTAAAAAATACTTTCCTAGAATCTCCACACAGTGACTTCTGCTTACATGTCATTGGCCCAGAAACCTTCTGGGAGGCTAGGAAGGCTGAAACATGCAGTTTTGTATTTGTCTGTTTGCTTATTTATCTGGGACTATTTTTGCCCCAAACAAAATCAGAGTTCCATTAGACAGGAAGAAGAGAATGGATATTGGGTGAGGACAAGCTATGTCTGCAACACATATTTTCTGCTTCTTTGCAACACAACTGAAAATTACTGACATTTCACAGACACAAAACTAACTACTAAAAAAAGATTAAAGGCAGAAAGAATGATGAGAAAAGAAACCCTTATTAATGTGGTTACATTTCCAAAGAAGGGTTTTGTGACCAGAACACAAATATCCTCACCTCTCAAGAAACTACATCTCTGCCCCCAGTTTCCTTCAAATACCACCTCTCTTGGACCTCACAAGCTCTTTCCAAACAAAGGCTAAAGACAGTGTTTGCCTGGGGCCTTATTTCGTCAGGTAATTTTCACCTTGCTTCTTCATAGCCCATTGGTTGGGCTTGGATAACAAGGGTGTCAGCAGAGGCCATAAGAACCTGGAGATTAGAAGTTCTTCCTCCATTTATCTGCACACTGCATAAGCCTCCTGGATTCTGGCGCCAACCTGGGATGTGGCAATAATGTCTTATATAGAGGTGAGCAAATAGGGTATTCCACATAGACATGATTTTTTGTCTAAGAGTCATACCTAATGCAAAAGCCTCCTCCATTTTAAAGGATCCTCATTGTTTCTCCACATACCTCTTTGATTATGATCTTTTCAACTTGCTCCTTGCCATTTTCACCCTCTGCATCTCCACCCCTCCATCTTTACAGACTAGTCAAGATGTCTCTCACTAGCATCTGAAAGAGGCAATACCATGTAGTAGTTAAGAGCATCAGCTCTGAAGTCCAACTACTTGGGTAAAATAATGCCTTCCCTATTCCCTAGTTAAAATAGCCTTGGGCAAGTCATTTAACCTCTCTGTGCCTCAGTTACCCATCTGTAAATGGGGTAATAATATTATTTACTTCATTGGGTTTTTGTCAGGATTAAATGAATTTGGCATAAAATACCTGACACATAGTAGATTCTCAATGAGTATTAACTATTATAATTCAGTCACAGGATTTGACATGGTTGTCCCTCTACTTAGATCCCCCTTTCCCATTTCAGATGGCGAAATCCTATTTGTTCTTCCAAAATCACTAAAAAACTATTTTTTTGTGAAGTGTTGCTTGAGTCCCCTAACCCAAATTTTGTATGTAAACCCTAATCTTACACCGATCACTGTGTATTATAACACTGTCACATCTGCTTCCACTAATCTGGGCACTCCTTGAGGGCAGTGGTTAGTGCCTTATTTCTTTATCCCCAGAATCTCACACAGGTCTTAACCCACAATAGACACTTGGTGACTGTTTAGGAATGAATGAATGAATGAGTGATGAATAAGGAATGCAGCAATGAAAACCATATTCTCCCTGTGCCCTAAGTTTCTCAATGACAGAGTTTATAAGTCCTTCTTTCATATTGTCTTAAAATGTATTTCTAAGTCTACCGTTTTGTTCATGTCAATGTGTGGTGTGAGAATGCACTGGGCTAGCTGTCAGCAGAGGGGACTGGTGGTGATGGTGGGTGATGGGGAGGACAGGAGTTGGGTAAGAAGAGCACTAAGTCACCAAGATCTCCAGAGATGTTTTATTCTATTACATTCTTTTTCCATGAGGCATGCTCTTAGAGGTGTTTTTGGGGGGAGAGATGAAGCTTTCAGGGCCTAAAGCAGCTCCTGTTTGTGGAAATCTGTCCATGATTATGGATAAATAGGCTGAGAACTCAGCCAGAGCAGTCATAAAAAACATACCAGGGCTTATTATAGGCTTATGCTGTTAGATAACCAAGGTCCCAAGAAGAATCAGGTGTAGCTGGTAAGTGCTTTGAACCAGACTGAAGAAAGGGATAGGTCCCTCTCTGATAGTTCCCTTTGTATCCAAAAACTGGGTACTCACACAAAAACAAAAACTTTCAGGATGACTAGAGCACTGGGTGATAAAGGGCAAAATATGAGGCAGAGAAAATTTGCAAAATCAGACTACAATGTGGTTGCTACTCCTCCACAGGCTGCAAAGACTGGTTTTGCCACTGACTGACCATGTGAACTTGGTAAGTCCTTTTCCTTTTCTAAGCCTCTGGCTCCCCATCTCTTCAATAAGGCAGTTAGACCTGACTGATGATCTTTAAGAATCCTTAAAGATCTTTTAAATTGTGGCATAAATAGTGGAATGAGATATCCATAGACCTTTACAAACAGGAGAGATTTCATCTGTCGGGCTTGAAAGAGAGGCTGCCCAGCGTGAAGGCAGGGAGCTTGTTGAAGATGGTCCTCTTGAGGGCTCAGTAGGCCTTGAATGTCTAGGTTCCCCAAGAGAGCTGGGGATAATTGTGTGTTCACTCCATAGCCTTTTATCTCTGAGTGCCTCCCCAAGGTAAGACTCTTGCATTGAAGATTCTGGGAGAGGCCCTGGTTAATGAAGGTATTTCTTCCCTGGAAAGATTGGAGTGGTTTTCCCAGCCTGAGAGGGTGATGATTTTCTCACTTAAACCACATTTATTATAAACCTGACAGGAGCTTATTTGGAGAATAATTTAGTTTCTCAAGATAACTAAAAAAAAAAAACAAAAAACAAAAAACAAAAAACAAACTATTAGTAGTGGGAGATAATTCCAAGCAGCTGGCATTTTTTTTTTTTATAGCTCTTTGGAGCTGAAAGGAGTGTGGCCAGAGGGGAACTCAACTCCCAAACTCCAAGGCAAGGCCTGGAACACTTTGTATTTTTTTCGGGAGTTCCAAGAAGGGGAGCATCCTTGGACTATGAGAAAATGTATAGGAGGATAATAAAGATACCCCCCAAAAAAGATATGAGGAGAAACCCTAGTATCTGATTTTGGAAAAAGGCTTGGGCTACAGAATTGTTGGATTATGACATTTAAAAACTAGAAGGACCTTAAAGAGATTATCTAGATCAAAATCCTCATTTTATAAGTTAACTGAAGCCCAAGGGACAGAGCAACATCCAAATTCATACATATATATACACACTTACAAACACACCTGATAGTTATGGAATCATAGATGCACAGTGTCCTCAAGCCAAACCTTTGTAAAATCTATTATCAAATCTCCCTCATGCTATAAATGGGGACCCAAAGGCCTAGAGAGGAGAAACCATCAACCCAAGGTCACAAACTGATGGTTGCCAGGGGGAAAAGGGTAGGAGGTTGGGCAAAATGGGAGAAGCGGAGTGGGATATGTAGGCTTCCAGTTATAGAATGAATAAGTCATGGGAATAAAAGGTACAACATAGGGAATACAGTCAATGATATTGCAATAGTATTGCATGGTGACAGATGTTAGCTACATTTGTGGTGAACATAGAATAATGTATAGAGGTGTTGAATCACTATATTGTATACCTGAAACTAATGTAACATTGTATGTTAACAATACAAAAATTTTAAAAAAAGAAAAAGAAAAGAAAAGAAGCCTGCAATGCCAGGCTAAGGGGTTTGGATCTTATCCTGGATGCAATGGAGAGTCATCAAAGAATTTTAAGCAGGGGAGTAAGAGGTTTATAGGTTTTTTTGTTTTATTTTCTTTTAGATGATAATTATGGAAGCAATGTGAAGAATTGGCTGGAGAAAGGGAGGACTAGAAACAGGGAGACCACTTAGAACATTCTGAAGGTCAAAACTGAGTCAGTGGAAAAGATAGGAAAGATATTTAGTCAGTAGAATGAACAGAATCTGGGTAATATTGAGTTGAGGTGTCTAGCAGTCAGCTTCTGCCATACTAATGCTGCCTAACAATCACAGAATCCTTATTTTTTTACTATATTTCCTTTAATTTAAAGAGTTCAAACATTGTCTTAACTATATTAAAAGAAAAATGTATTTCATGTAAATTATTCTTCACTAAATTATATATTTGATTAACATTTTTAATTTATTTTTTAATTTTCAACAAATTTCATTATCCATCTGCAAAACCAAAAAGAACATTTATTACTTGAAGCACACTTCAGAATACATGGTTCTAAAAGATATATATATAAAACATTCCATCCAAGAAAAAGAGAACACACATTTTCCTCAAGTACACACAGAAAAATTCCCTAGTTAAATCACATAAAAAGAGACACAACAAATATTATAAATTTAAGAAAACTAAAATGATATCAAGCATATTTTCCTTTTTTTTTTCATCTTTCAAGTTTTTACTTAAATTCCAGTTAGTTAATATACAGTGTAACTTTAGTTTCAGGTGTAGAATCTAGTGATTCATCACTTCCATAAAACAGCCAGTGCTCATCAGAAGTGCCTTCCTTAATACCCATCACTCATTTAACCCATACCCCACCCACCTCCCCTCCAGTAACCCTCAGTTTGTTTTCTATAGTGAAGAGTCTGTTTTATGGTTTGCCTTTCATTTTTCTACCCCTATATTCATGTATTGTTTCTTAAATTCCACATATGAGTAAAATCATATGGTATTTGTCTTTCTCTGACTGACTTATTTTGCTTACCATAATATTCTCTAGCTCCATCAATGTCACTGTAAGTGGCAAGATTTCATTCATTTTTATGGCTGAGTAATATGCCATTGCATATATATATATACCACCTCTTCCTTATCTGTTCATTAGTCCATGGACACTTGGGCTCTTTCCGTAATTTGGCTATTGTTGATAATGCTTTTATAGACATCAAGGTACATGTATCCCTTTGAATCAGTATTTTTGTATCCTTTGGGTAAATACCTAGTAGTGCAATTGCTGGATTATAAGGTAGTTTTATTTTTAATGTTTCGAGGAACTTCCATACTATTTTCCATAGTGGCTGCACCAGTTTCATTCCAACCAACAGTGTGAGAGAGTTCCCCTTTCTCTGCATCCTCACCAACACCTGTTGTTTCTTGTGCTGTTGATTTTAGCCATTCTGACAGGTGTGAGATGATACCGCATTGTAGTTTTGATTTGTAGTTCCCTGATGATCAGTGATGCTGAGTACTTTACATATGTCTGTAGGCCATCTGTATGTCTTCTTTGGAAAAGTATCCAAGATAGAGAGATGGAATTTCTTTTAAAGCTTAAGAAGTAAATTAAGAAGGACCAACATAGATCCAATTAGAGTCCCATAAGGGAGGAGGAAAAAAATGGACAGGATCAATATATAGAAATAATGGCTACAAATTTTCAAAACTTTTATGAAGGCAAATTTATATATTAAAAGACCAAGGAATATAAAGCAGGATAAATGCAATGAAATCTTCACCAAGTCGTATCACTTCTAGCAAATAAAATAAATAAAAAATGTTCAAAGCAATCAGAAAAAAATATATACCAATTGTTCTTAGAAAAATTATCACTTCAAAGATAGCTAACTTTTCTTTTCTTTATTTATTATTATGTTCAGTTAGCCAACAGAGTACATCATTAGTTTTTGATATACTGTTCAATGACTGATAAGTTGCATGTAACACCCAGTGCTCATCACAACACCTGCCCTCCTTAACACACCACCTGCTGGTTATCCCATCCCCCCAACCCCCTCCCTTCTATAGCCCTCAGTTTGATTCCCAGAGTCCAGAGTCTCTGATGGTTTGTCTCCCTCTCGGATTTCTTCCCATTCAGTTTTCTCTCCCTTCCCTTATGGTCCTCTGCACTATTCCTTATGTTCCACATATGAATGAAATCATATGATAATTCTCTTTCTCTGTGTGACTTATTTCACTTAGCATAATCACCTCTAGTTCCATCCATGTTGATGCAAATGGTGGGTATTCATCCTTTCTGATGGCTGAGTAATATTCCATTGTATATATGGACCACATCTTCTTTATCAATTCATCTGTTGAAGGACATCTCAGCTCCATCCACAGTTTGGGTATTATGGACATTGCTGCTATGAACATTGGGGTGCATGTGCCCCTTCTTTTCACTACATGTGTATCTTTGGGGTAAATACCTAGTAGTGCAATTGCTGGGCCATAGGGTAGCTCTATTTTTGATGTCTTGAGGAACCTCCATACTGTATTCCAGACTGGCTGTACCAGCTTGCATTCTTACCAACAGTGTAAGAGGGTTCCCCTTTCTTCACATCCTCACCAACATTTGTTGCTTCCTGTCTTGTTAATTTTTGCCATTCTAACTGGTGTAAGGTGGTATCTCAATGTGGTTTTGATTTGAAATTCCCTGATGGCTAATGATGATGAACATTTTTTCATGTGTTTGTTAGCCACTTGTATGTCTTCTTTGGAGAAGTGTCTGTTCATGTCTTCTGCCCATATCTTGACTGGATTATTTGTTTTTTGGGTGCTGAGGTTGAGAAGTACTTTATAGATCTTGGATACCAGCCCTTTATCCCCTTTATCTGTAATGTCATTTGCAAATATCTTCTCCCATTCTGTAGGTTGCCTTTTAGATCTGTTGGCTGTTTCCTTTGCTGTGCAGAAGCTTTTTATCTTGATGAAGTCCCAAAAGTTCATGTTTTGCTTTTGTTTCCCCTGCCTTTACAGACATGTCTTGAAAGAAGTCTCTGTGGCTGATGTTGAAGAGGTTACTGCCTATGTTCTCCTCTAGGATTTTTATGGATTCCTCTCTCACATTGAGGTCTTTCATCCATTTTGAATTTATCTTTGTGTATGGTGTAAGAGAATGGTTGATTTTCATTCTTCTGCATGTGGCTGTCCAATTTTCCCAGCACCATTTATTGAAGAGAGTGTCTTTTTTTCCACTGGATAGTCTTTCCTGATTTGTCAAGATTAGTTGACCATACAGTTGAGGGTCCATTTCTGGGGTCTCTATTCTGTTCCATTGATCTATGTGTCTGTTTTTGTGCCAATACCATGCTGTCTTGATGATCAAAGCTTTGTAATATAGCTTGAGGTCAGGCATTGGGATGCCCCCAGCTTTGTTTTTCTTTTTCAATATTTCCTTGGCGATTTGGGGTCTTTTCTGGTTCCATACAAGTTTTAGGATTGTTTGTTCCAGCTCTGTGAAAAATGTCAATGATATTTTGATAGGGTTTGCACTGAAAGTGTAGATTGTTGTGGGCAGCATAGACATTTTAACAATGTTTATTCTTCCAATCCATGAGCATGGAATGTTTTTCCATCTCTTTGTGTCTTCCTCAATTTCTTTCTTTTTTTTAAATTTTATTTTATTATGTTATGTTAGTCACCATACAATATATCATTTGTTTTTGATGTAGTGATCCACGATTCACTGTTTTCATATAACACCCAGTGTTCCATGCAGTACATGCCCTCCTTAATACCCATCACTGGGCTAACCCATCCCTACACCCCCCCCCAAAACCCTCAGTTTGTTTCTTGGAGTCCACAGTCTCTCATGATTCGCCTCCCCCTCCAGTTTCCCCCCTTCATTTTTCCCATCCTTCTCCTAATGTCCTCCATGCTATTCCTTATGTTCCATAAATAAGTGAAACCTTATGATAATTTATTTTCTCTGCTTGACTTATTTCACTTAGCATAATCTCTTCCAGTTCTATCCATGTTGATGTAAAAGTTGGGTATTCATCTTTTCTGATGGCTGACTAATATTCCATTGTATATGTGGACTACATCTTCTTTATCCATTCGTCTGTTGAAGTGCATCTCCACTCTTTCCACAGTTTGGCTATTGCAGACATTGCTGCTATGAACATTGGGGTACATATGGCCCTTCTTTTCACTACATCTGCGTCTTTGGAGTCAATACCGAGTAGTGCAAGTGCTGAGTCATAAGGTAGCTCTATTTTTAAATTTTTGAGGAACCTCCACACTGTTTTCCAAAGTGGCTGTACCAGCTTGCATTCCCACCAACAGTGTAAGAGGGTTCCCCTTTCTCCACAACCTCTCCAACATTTGTTGTTTCTTGCCTTGTCAATTTTTGCTATTCTAACTGGTGTAAGGTGGTATCTCAATGTGGTTTTGATTTGAATTTCCCTGATGGCTAATGATAATGAACATCTTTTCATGTGTTTGTTAGCCATTTGTATGTCTTCTTTGGAGAAGTGTCTGTTCATGTCTTCTGCCCATTTTTTGACTTGATTATTTGTTTTTTGGGTGTTGAGTTTGAGAAGTACTTTATAGATCTTGGATACAAGCCCTTTATCTGTAGTGTCATTTGCAAATATCTTCCCCCATTCTGTGGGATGCTTCTTTGTTTTGTTGACTGTTTCCTTTGCTGTGCAGAAGTTTTTTATCTTAATGAAGTCCCAAAAGTTCATTTTCACTTTTGCTTCCCTTGCCTTTGCAGATGTACCTTGAAAGAAGTTGCTGTGGCCGATCTCGAAGAGGTTACTGCCTATGTTCTCTGCTAGGATTTTGATGGATTCCTGTCTCACATTGAGGTCTTTCATCCATTTAAGTTTATCTTTGTGTATGGTGTTAGAGAATGGTCCAGTTTCAGTCTTCTGCATGTGGCTGTCCAGTTTTCCCAGCACCATTTATTGAAGAGACTGTCTTTTTCCCACTGCCTATTTTTTCCTGCTTGTTTCAAGATTATGTGACCATAGAGTTGAGGATCCATATCTGGGCTCTCTATTCAGTTCCATTGGTCTATATGTCTATTTTTGTTCCACTACCATGCTGTCTTGGTGATCACTGCTTTGTAATATAGCTTGAAACCCGGCAACATGATGCCCCCAGCATTGTTTTTATTTTTCAACATTTCCTTGGTGATTCGGGGTTTTTTCTGATTCCATACAAATTTTAGGATTGTTTGTTCCAGCACTTTGAAAAACATCATTGGAATTTTGATTGGGATGGTGTTGAAGGTATAGATTACTCTGGGTAGCATAGACATTTTAACAATCCTCAATTTCTTTTGTAAGTGTTTTGTAGTTTCTAGAGTATAGATCCATTATCTCTTTGGTTAGGTTTATTCCCAGGTTATTCCTTATGGTTTTTGGTGCTATTGTAAATGGAATAGATTCCTTAATTTCTTTCTTCAGTACATTGTTAGTGTATAGAAATGCAACAGATTTTTGTGCATTGATTTTGTATCCTGCCACATTGTTGAATTTCTGTATGAGTTCTAGTGATCTGGGGGTGGAGTCTTTTGGGATTTCCACATAAAATATCATGTCATCTGTAAAGAGAGAGATTTTGACTTCTTCTTTGCCAATTTGAGTGCCTTTTATTTCTTTTTGTTGTCTGGTTGCTGAGGCTAGGACTTCTAGTACTATGTTGAACAGTAATGGTGAGAGTGGGTATCCCTCTCATTTTCCTGACCTTAAGGGGAAAGCTCTCACTTTTTCCCCATTGAGAATGATATTCGCTGTGGGCTTTTCATAGACGGCTTTTATGATACTGAGGTATGTTCCCTCCATCCCTATACTTTGAAGAGTTTTAATCAGGAAAGGATGCTGTGTTTTGTCAAATGCTTTTTCTGCATCAGTTGAGAGAATCATATGGTTCTTGTTTTTTTTTATTAATGTGCTCTATCATGTTGATGGATTTGTGAATGTTGAACCACCCTTGCATACAAGGAATAAATCCCACCTGGTCATGGTGAATAATCCTTTAAAGGTACTGTTGGATCCTATTAGCTAAGATCTTGTTGAGTATTTTGGAATCCATGTTCATCAGGGAGATTGGTCTGTAATTCTCGTTTTGATGGGGTCTTTGTCTGGTTTTGGGATCAGGGTAATGCTGGCCTCATAGAACAAGTTTGGAAATTTTCCTTTTATTTCTATTTTTTGAAACAGTTTCAGTAGAATAGGTATAAGTATTATTTCTTCTTTAAATGTTTGGTAGAAATGCCCTGGGAAGCCCTGGACTCTTGTTTTTTGGGA
Organism: Neomonachus schauinslandi; assembly: GCF_002201575.2. Taxonomy (NCBI): domain Eukaryota; kingdom Metazoa; phylum Chordata; class Mammalia; order Carnivora; family Phocidae; genus Neomonachus; species Neomonachus schauinslandi. The sequence continues at coordinate 73,192,180 of NC_058419.1, read as the reverse complement.
GGTTTATGATTACTAATTCAATTTCCTTACTGGTTATTGTTCTGTTCAGATTGTCTATTTCTCCCTATTTCAGTCTTGGTAGTTTATAAGTTTCCAGGAATGCATCCATTTCTTCCAGATTGCTTAATATATTGGCATATAGTTGCTGGTAATAATTTCTTTTTTTATTTCATTTATTTATTTGTCAGAGAGAGAGAGACAGACAGAGCACTAGCAGGGGAGTGGCAGGCAGTGAGAGAGCAGGCTCCCTGCTGAGCAAGGAACCCAATACAGGACTGAGTCCCAGGACCTTGGGATCATGATCTGAGCTGAAGGCATCCTCTTAACCAACTGAGCCACCCTGGTGTCCTTGCTCATAAAAATTTCTAATAATTATTTCTATTTCCTTGGTATTAGTCATTATCTCTCCCTTTTCATTCATGATTTTATTAATTTGAGTCCTTTCTCTTTTCTTTTGGATAAGTCTGGCCAGAGGTTTATTGATCTTATTAATTTTTTCAAAGAACCAGCTTCTAGTTTCATTGATCTGTTCTACTGTTTTCTGGTTTCTATTTCATTGATTTCTGCTCTAATCTTTATTATTTTCTTCTCTTGTTTGGTTTAGGTTTTATTTTTGTTCTTTCTCCAGGTCCCTTAGGTGTAAGGTTAGCTTGTGCATTTGGGATTTTTCAAATTTTTTGAGAGAGGCTTGGATGCCTATGTATTTCCCTCTTAGGACTGCCTTTGCAGTATCCCATAGGTTTTGAACCAATGTATTTTCATTCTCATTAGTTTCAATGAATTGTCTAACTTCTTCTTTAATTTCCCAGTTGACCCAATTGTTCTTTAGCAGTATGCACTTTAACTTCCAAGTGTTTGAGTTATCATTCTTAAAGGGTCTATCCAACAAGAAGATCTAACAATTGTAAATATCTATGCCCCCAACATGGGAGCAGCCATCTACATAAGTCAACTGTTAACCAAAATAAAGAGTCATGTTGATAACAATACATTAATTGTAGGAGACCTCAATATTCCACTCTCAGCAATGGACAGATCATCTAAGCAGAAAATCAACAAGGAAACACGAGCTTTGAATGACACACTGGACCAGATGGACCTCATAGATATATACAGAACATTCGACCCTAAAACAACAGAATACTCATTCTTCTTGAGCACACATGGAACTTTCTCCAGAATAGACCACATACTGGGTCACAAATCAGGTCTCAACCGATACCAAAAGATTGAGATTATTCCCTGCATATTCTCAGACCACAATGCTTTAAAACTGGAACTCAATCGCAAGAAAAAATTTGGCAGAAATTCAAACACTTGGAAGCTAAAGACCACTCTGCTCAAGAATGTTTGGGTCAACCAGGAAATCAAAGAACTTAAACAATTCATGGAAATCAATGAGAACAAAATCACATCGGTCTAAAAACCTATGGGATACTGCAAAGGCGGTCCTAAGGGGGAAATACATAGCCATCCAAGCCTCACTCAAAAAAATAGAGAAATCCCAAATTCACCAACTAATTCTACACCTTAAAGAACTGGAGAAAAAGCAACAAATGATGCCTAAGCCATGCATTAGAAGAGAAATAATTCAGATTAGAGCAGAGATCAATGAATTAGAAACCAGAAACACAGTAGATCAGATCAAGGAAACTAGAAGCTGGTTTTTTGAAAGAATTAAGAAGATCGATAAACCACTGGCCAGACTTATCCAAAAGAAAAGAGAAAGGACCCAAATTAATAAATGATGAATGAAAGGGGAGAGATCATGACTAACACCAAGGAAATAGAAACAAGTATTAGAAATTATTATCAACAACTATATGCCAATAAACTGAGCAATCTGGATGAAATGGAGGCCTTCCTGGAAACCTATAAGCTGCCAAGGCTGAAACAAGAAGAAATTGACAACCTGAATAGGCCAATAACAAGTAACGAGATTGAAGCAGTGATCAAAAACCTCTCAAAATACAAGAGTCCAGGGACTGATGGAGTCCCTGGGGAATTCTACCAAACATTCAAAGAAGAAATAATACCTATTTTACTGAAGCTGTTCCAAAAAATAGAAACAGAAGGAAAGCTTCCAAACTCATTCTATGAGGCCAGCATTACCTTGATCCACAAACCTGGCAAAGATCCCATCAAAAAGGAGAAATTCAGACCCATATCCCTGAAGAATATGGATTCCAAAATCCTCAACAAAATCCTAGCTAATAGGATCCAACAATACATTAAAAGGATCATCCACCATGACCAAGTGGGATTTATCCCCAGGATGCAAGGGTGGTGCAACATTCACAAATCAATCAATGTGATAGAACACATTAATAAGAGGAGACAGAAGAATCATATAGTCCTCTCAATTGATGCAGAAAAAGCATTTGACTAAATACAGCATCCTTTCCTGATTAAAACTCTCCAGAGTATAGGGATAGAGGAAACATTTCTCAAGTTCATAAAATCCATCTATGAAAAACCCACAGTGAATATCATCCTCAATGGGGAAAAGCTGAGAGCCTTTCCCTTAAGATCAGGAACACATCAAGGATGCCCACTCTCACCACTGTTGTTCAACATAGTACTAGAAGTCCTAGCAACAGCAATCAGACAACAAAAAGAAATAAAAGGTATTCAAATTGACAAAGAAGTCAAACTCTCTCTTTTCGCAGATGACAAGATACTTTATGTGGAAAACCCAAAAGACTCCACCCCCAAATTACTAGAACTCATACAGCAATTCAGTAATGTGGCAGGATACAAAATCAATGCACAGAAATCAGTTGCTTTCTTATACACTAACAACGCAACTGTAGAAAGAGAAATTAGAGGAACGATTCCATTTACAATAGCACCAAAAACCATAAGATACCTCGGAATAAACCTAACCAAAGAGGTAAAGGATCTATACTCTAGGAACTACAGAACACTCATGAAAGAGATTGAAGAAGACACAGAAAGATGGAAAAACATTCCATGCTCATGGATCGGAAGAATAAACACTGTTAAAATGTCTATGCTACCCAGAGCAATCTATACCTTCAATGCCATCCCGATCAAAATTCTAATGACATTTTTCAAAGTGCTGGAACAAACAATCCTAAAATTTGTATGGAATCAGAAAAGACCCCGAATCACCAAGGAGATGTTGAAAAAGAAAAACAAAGCTGGGGACATCCCAATGCCTGACCTCAAGCTATACTACAAAGCTGTGATCACCAAGACAGCATGGTACTGGCACAAAAACAGACACATAGACCAATAGCACAGAATAGAGAACCCAGATATGGACCCTCAACTCTATGGTTAAATAATCTTTGACAAAGCAAGAAAAGACATAGAATGGAAAAAAGACAGTCTCTTCAATAAATGGTGGTGGGAAAATTGGACAGCCACATGCAGAAGAATGAAAATCGACCATTCTCTAACACCATACACAAAGATAAACTCAAAGTGGATGAAAGACCTCAATGTGAGACAGGAATCCATCAAAATCCTAGAGGAGAACATAGGCAGTAACCTCTTCAGCATCGCCTACAGCAACTTCTTTCAAGATACATCTCCAAAAGCTAGTGAAATAAAAGCAAAAATGAACTTTTGGGACTTCATCAAGAGAAAAATTTTCTGCACAGCAAAGGAAACAGTCAACAAAACAAAGAGGCAACCCACGGAATGAGAGAAGATATTTGCAAATGACACTACAGATAAAGGGCTGGTATCCAACATGTATAAAGAACTTCTCAAACTCAACACCCCAAAAACAAATAATCAAGTCAAAAAGTGGGCAGAAGATATGAAAAGACACTTCTCCGAAGAAGACATACAAATGGCTAACAGACACATGAGAAAATGTTCATCATCATTAGCCATCAGGGAAATTCAAATCAAAACCACATTGAGATACCACCTTACACCAGTTAGAATGGCAAAAATGGACAGGGAAAGAAACAATAAATGTTGGAGAGGTCGTGGAGAAAGGGGAACCCTCTTACACTGTTGGTGGGAATGCATGTTGGTACAGCCACTTTGGAAAACAGTGTGGAGGTGCCTCAAAAATTTAAAAATAGAGCTACCCTATGACCCAGCAATTGCACTCCTGGGTATTTACCCCAAAGACACAGATGTAGTGAAAAGAAGGGCCATATGTACCCCAATGTTCATAGCAGCAATGTCTGCAATAGCCAAACTGTGGAAAGACCCGAGATGCCCTTCAACAGATGAATGGGTAAAGAAGATGTGGTCCATATATACAATGGAATATTACTCAGCCATCAGAAAGGATGAATACCCAACTTTTACATCAACATGGATGGGACAGGAAGAGATTATGCTAAGTGAAATAAGTCAAGCAGAGAAAGTCAATTATCATATGGTTTCAGTTATTTGTGGAACATAAGGAATAGCATGGAGGACATTAGGAGAAGGAAGGGAAAAATGAAGGGAGGGAAATTGGAGGGAGAGTTGAACCATGAGAGACTATGGACTCTGAGAAACAAACAGGGTTTTAGAGGGGAGGGGGGTGGGGACATGGGTATTAAGGAGGGCACATATTGCATAGAGCACTGGGTGTTATACGAAAAAAAATGGATCGTGGATCACTACATCAAAAACTAATGATGTATTGTATGGTGACTAACATAACATAAAAAAAAAAGCTCTTGTTTCTTTGTTGATCTTCTGCTTAGATGATCTGTTTATTGCTGAGAGAGGAGTGTTGAAGTCTTCTACTCTTAATGTATTATTATCCATTTGTTTCTTTATTTTGGTAATTAATTGGTTTATGTAATTGGCGGCTCCCATGTTGGGGGCATAGATATTTACAATTGTTAGATCTTCTTGTTGGATAGATGCTTTAAGTATGATATAGTGTCCCTCTACATCTCTTCCTATGTTCTTTGGTTTAAAATCTAATTTGTCTGATATGAGGATTGCTACCCCAGCTTTCTTTTGAGGTCCATTAGTGTGGTAAATAGTTCTCCATCCCCTCACTTTCAATCTGGAGGTGTCTTCAGTTTCAAAATGAGTTTCTTGTAGACAGCATATGGATGGATCCTGCTTTTTATCCAATCTGAAACCCTGTGTCTTTTATGGGAATATTCAGCCCACTTACATTCAGAGTAACTATTGAAAGATATGAATTTAGTGTCATTGTATTCTCTGCAAAGTCTCTGTTTCTGTAGATTGTCTCTGTTTCTTTCTGATCTGTTAGATTCTTGGGGTCTCTCTTTGCTTACAGAATCCCCCTTAATATTTCTTGTAGGGCTGGCTTGGTGGTTACATATTCTTTCAGTTTCTGCCTGTCCTGGAAGTTCTTTATCTTTCTGTCTGTTCTGAATGACAGCCTTGCTAGATAAAGTATTCTTGGCTGCATGTTCTTTTCATTTAGTACCCTGAATATGTCTTGCCAGCCCTTTCTGGCCTGCCAGGTTTCTGTGGACAGGTCTGATGTTATTCTGAAGTTCCTCTTTCCATATGTAAGGAAACTCCTCTCCCTAGCTATTCCTAGAATAGTTTCCTTGGCTGTAAGATTTGCCAGCTTCAATATTATATATCGGGTATTGATCTATTTTTAGTGATTTTGGGGAGGGGTCCTCTCTGCCTCTTGGACACAAATGCTTGTTTCCTTCCCCAGATTAGGGAAGTTCTCAGCTATAATTTGCTCAAATATACCTTCTAGACCTCTCTCTTGCTCCAACCCCTTGGGGATCCAAATAATTCTGACATTGGAACATTTCATGGCATCATTAATCTCTCCAAACCTTTTTTCATGTGCTACTTCCTGCCTATCTCTGTTTTCCTCAACTTCTTTCCTTTCCATCAGCTTATCTTCTAGATGACTGATTCATCTACCCTGGTTGTTAGAGTATCCAGTTTAGACTGCATCTGATTCATAGCATTTTTAGTTCAGCATGATTAGATCTCATTTCTGCCCTTAGAGATTCTATATGTCACTAATGCTTTTTTTTCAAGTCTAGCTATTGATTTTATGACTGCTATCCTGAATTCTATCTCTAACATCTTGTTTATATCCATATCCATTAGTTCTGTGGCAGAGGACATTGTCTCTGGTTCTTTTTTTTTGTTGAGAGTTCCTCCTCCTAGTCATTCTGTTGAAGGATGGTTGAGTGAATGAGCAGAGTCCAAAATATCAACCACGACCCAAGCAAGATGCACCTGGCAAAATCTGGAGTGGTCAGAAGCCACCACTGAAAAACAAAGCCAAAATGAAACACAAGAATAAAATTTAAAAATTAAATTTAAAAAATGAAAAAGAAGAAAAGGGTGAGGGGAAGGGGGACTATAATCTCTCAGTGTGGACAAAGCTGGATGTTCCAGTTGTTCCTGGGTGTATTTTGGTCTGTGTGTTAGAGGACACTACATCCTAAAATTACAAGGAAAGTAAAACTTACATATATATAAAGGTAAAATTGAATAGAGTGAAAAAAGGGCTAAAATGAGGCATATAACTATAAAAATATAGGTGTGAAAAAATACAAGTTAAAAAGTGACTATGAAATATAAGTTGATATAATAAACATCTAGTTGAAATGAGGAAAAGGTTAAAAAAAAAACAGAGAAAAAGCATAAGAAAAAGAAAAAAAAAGTAAAGGAGTGTTTTATCTGAAAAATAAACAAGTCATGAGGCTTTCCCCTGACGCTGGGATTTAAAGTCTTATGGTATCCATGGGGTTGTCATTCACCTGTTCTTCCAGCCTGTCTTCTGGGGGAGGGGCCTGCCATGCTGTTTCTCAGGTAACCTTGCCTGCTGGAGTTTCCCCACCCCCTGTCAGGGGGGTGGGCTTAGTAGAAACCGGTCTTCTGTGTGGCTTTTGTTCCCTGGAGGGTTTCTGTTCCTCTTCAGAGGATCAGAGCAAAAATGGCCACACCCAAACCTCTGGCCCAGAGCAGAAAAATCTCAGTCTGCTCTCTTTAATAAGCCTTCCAGGACAAACAGTCTCCACTTCTGTATGCCCCGTGGAAAACTGCAGCCTCCCATGGTGCGTGCCCACTGCAACCCTTTAAAAGGTAGTCCCAGGGGCCGGGGAGTGCCACTGCCCTTTTTGATTCTAAAACCATGAGTGGCCACGGGCTCGTGCTGGCACCTGAAGCTCTGTATCATGTCCGGGTGCCCCTCTAAAGCCCTTTTTGGGCTGCTACCACCCTGTGAGTTTTTGTTCAGTCAGGTGCAGGTTCCGGGCTTTTTCAGGCTGCCCAGGAAAAGAGAGGTTACTGACAGGCCTGGCTTGCAGTTTATGGCATTCTGAGCTGTGAGTCCCTTCCTGGGCTCACTGACCATAACCTGCTTCCTGGCTCCACTGCTCAGGCACTCTGCCAGCCCAGGAAGCCCCTTATGCTCTGTGGCTCTTCATATCCTGAGACCACAATGCCCTACCTAGAATTCTTCATTTTCATTTCCAGAGCCCCTTTCAGAGAGGGATGTCTCTCACTAGAGCAGATTTCTAAGGGTTCTGATTTTATGCTCCAGTGTTATATCACTTTCCAGGAGCCAGCTTATGGAAGCTCTCTCCCCCTTCTGTTTATCTTCCGATATCTCCCCTCAGATTTATGACTCTGCACATCCTACCTTGCAAAAAGCAGTCACTTTTCTGCTTGTAGAGATCCAGATATATATTCTTACATCTCAGGCTGATTTTGTGGGTTTTCAAAATGATTTGATAGATATCCAGCTAAATTCAGGGGACTAGGTGAAATGGGGTCCCCTACTCCTCTGCCATCTTGCTTCCCTCTAGCTAGCTTTTCAACAACAAGGTGAGAATGGATTTATATCTTTGTTGTGCTAAGAGAACAATGAAAGAAAACAAACAAAATCCATCAACTCAGGATTTTATATCTAGCAAAGGAATCTTTGAAAATCAGAATAAACGTATTTTTAGCAAACAAAAAATGAAAGTTTGTCACCAAAAGATCCATACTAAAGGAAGATGTAAAGAATGTTCTTCCAGCATAAGTAAAATAATCCCAGGTAGAATGTCTGAGAAACAATAAAAAATGAGAATGAAAGAAGTTATAAATATATTGATAAATCAAAATGAATAATAACTATATAAAACTACCATAATAACACCATAAAAACACACCATAATAACAGTGATAACAACAACAACATCTTGTGTGTTTAAAAGAGAGACAAATCTAACATACGTGACAAAATTCAAATATGTCAGTAGTGGGCCATAAAACTATGGTGCTCTAAGGTCCTCATATCTTTCAGGTGAATGGTAAAGATAATGACTAATCTTTTTTTTTTAAAGATTTTATTTATTTATTTATTTGACAGAGAGAGACACAGCGAGAGAGGGAACACAAGCAGGGGGAGTGGGAGAGGGAGAGGCAGGCTCCCTGCAGAGCAGGGAGCCCGATGCGGGACTCGATCCCAGGACCCCGGGACCATGACCTGAGCTGAAGGCAGTCGCTTAACCAACTGAGCCACCCAGGCGCCCAATGACTAATCTTTTTATTTTTCTTCTTATTTTTTTACTTTTTAATGACTAATTTTTTAACAGTCAAGACTAGCTTTAAAATTCTCTAGTATAAGGGCGCCTGGGTGGCTCAGTCGTTAAGCGTCTGCCTTCAGCTCAGGTCATGATCCCAGCATTCTGGGATCGAGCCCCACATATTGCTCTCTGCTCAGTGGGAGGTCTGCTTCTCCCTCTCCCACTCCCCCTGCTTGTGTTCCTTCTCTCGTTTTGTCTCCCTCTGTCAAATAAATAAATAAAATCTTTAAAAAAGTAAAATAAAATAAAATTCTCTAGTATAGCAGTGAAAGAAATAGAGATAGAGAATTTAACTTCCTAGTAGAGTGAGAAAATGCAAAGAGAAACATGTATAATAACCATAAAAAAAAACAACAACAAAAAGAAACTGAAAAACTAAAACAATTAGAAAGCATAAAATAAGCTGTGGAAAATCCAAAAATATCAGTATTACAATAAAAAATGACTTAGTACTCCATGTAATTTAAAAGACAAAAAAATCTGTCGATGGACATCTTGGCTCTTTCCACAGATGAATGGATAAAGAGGATGTGGTATATATATACAATGGAATATTATGCAGCCATCAAAAGGAATGAGATCTTGCCATTTGCAACTACGTGGATGGAACTGGAGGGTGTTATGCTGAGTGAAATAAGTCAGAGAAAGACATGTATCATATGAACTCACTGATATGAGGAATTCTTAATCTCAGGAAACAAACAGGGTTGCTGGAGTGGTGG
>NC_058419.1:73069547-73182845 GCF_002201575.2 Neomonachus schauinslandi | reverse complement strand
GAAGAATGAAGGGGGGGAATCGGAGGAGGAGATGAACCATGAGAGACGATGGACTCTGAAAAACAAACTGAGGGTTCTAGAGGGGAGGGGGGTGGGAGGATGGGTTAGCCTGGTTATGGGTATTAAAGAGGGCACGTTATGCATGGAGCACTGGGTGTTATACGCAAACAATGAATCATGGAACACTACATCAAAAACTAATGATGTAATGTATGGTGATTAACATAACATAATAATAAAAAAACTAAAAAATAAAATAAAAAATAAAAAAATAAAAGACAAAAAAGCTCAGATTAAATTTTAAGACTAATTATAAGATACATATATACAACATAAGGAAAAAATACATTCCAGACAAATGTTAACCAAAAGAATATTGTATAGCTATAGTCATAGCAAACAAAAAATAAACAGAAGCATTACTGAACATAAAGATGACTTTATACTGAAAGAAGTTTTAGCTCACTGTGATGACACACCATATTTCATCAAATCAAGAGTTACATAAATTGTAGGATACATAGATATGTGCTAAATTTAAAGAATATAGTTAATTATTATTGTAAGACACCATCAATTATAAGACACATATTGATTTCAGAAATGTGAAAATAAGGAAGAATTGTAAATCTTAGAATAGATGAAATAAGGTAAAACTTTTAAATTTGTTTTAAATTTGTATCAAATTTTGTATCAAAACATTTACAATAAACATTGACAAATATAAAGAATAATAAACCCATCATGACTGTGAGTGATTTTAACTTCTCTCACAATAACACAGAATAAGCAGGTAAAATATCAGTAATGATATGAAGGTTTTGATCAACATAATTGACAAGCATATGCAAAAAGATAAACATACCAATTTATTTATACCTACATCTATATATAAAACAGTGTATATATTTATGTCCACCTATATATATGTTTATGTATATTTTTATATATTTAATGTATATGTGTATATTTTTATACACACATCTATAATTACATATATATATAATTGCTGAATATGCATTCTTTTCAAGACCACATGGAATATTTCTTAAAAATGATCACACATGGTAAATTTTAAATTTTAATTTTAAATTTTTGTCCTACCCTTCAGAGGGTATGTGCTCTGGTAAGCACTGTGAATTGTGCAAGACTGTTGAATCTCAGATCTGTACCTCTGAAACAAATAATGCAATATATGTTAAGAAAAAAAAGAAGAAGAAGAAGAAGGTAGCAGGAGGGGAAGAATGAAGGGGGGGAAATCGGAGGGGTAGACGAACCATGAGAGATGATGGACTCTGAAAAACAAAGTGAGGGTTCTAGAGGGGAGGGGGTGGGAGGATGGGTTAGCCTGGTGATGGGTATTGAGGAGGGCACATTCTGCATGGAGCACTGGGTGTTATGCACAAACAATGAATCATGGAACACTACATCTAAAACTAATGATGCAATGTATGGGGATAATATAAGAATAAAAAAATTAAAAAAAAAAGAGCGTGCAGTGGTCTGTGACATACCTTTTTTAAAAAAAACATTTTATTTATTTGTCAGAGAGAGAGAGAGATCACAAGCAAGGGGGAGGGTAGAAAGAGAAGCAGACTCCCCACTGAGCAGGGAGCCCAATGTAGGACTCGATCCCAGGACCCTGAGATCATGACCAGAGCCCAAGGCAGCCGCTTAACTGACTGAGCCACCCAAGCACCCTGTGACATTTCTTGATTACATGTAGACTCAATGATGTCAGCTACAGAGTTATCTCCATGCTCAGAGGTTGTGCAAGAAGTTCTAGCTCTTTGGTGCCCAGGGGAGTTGTGCAAGAAGGTCAGGTTCCTTGGTACCCATGGGTTGTGCAAGAGTACTCTGTTCTTTCTGCAAAGTAGGACAAAGTCTACAGATGTGCAAAGGTATGTCAGTAAAGTCATTTGTGTGGCCTTAAAAAAGAAAAACATTTTGCTAAAAGATTGCTTGGCTAATCAGAAAGCTAAGTGGGCTTCAGACTTGCTGTCCTCTGTGGCCTGGGGATGTTCTGGTCCTTTATTCCCCAAGGCACAGTGGTCTTCAAGTCTCAAAGAAAGTAAATTAGTTCTGTTACAGATGAAAGACCTTAAGTCAGTCAGCAAGCAAGCAAGGAGTATGTTAACTTTAAGTAAGTTAGCCCTTAAGACCAGCTAGAGTGCTGTGATAATTAGAGGGTTTGAACTTTTGGCCCAACCCACCAATCTTCAGGAAGAGGAGGGGCTCTGTTTGGAGTTTCTCCAAGGAAGGAGGCACTCATTGGTGGGTGCAATTTTTGTTCTCCATCTACCTTGCTAGTGTCCCACAGCCAAGATTTCACCCAGCCCTGATCAAGTAGATAAAGTCTGAAGACTTGCTCTGCCCCTGTGATCTCCCACAGGCCCCCTGAAGCCAGTGGAACTGCCCCACCCCCAGGCACACCTTTAGTCCTGCGGTAACTCACATGCTCACTCTGGCCCAGGCTTCCTTGTCACCCTGCTGCAGCCAGTGGGCTTGCACCTGACCCCAGGCTCCCTCAAAGCCCAAAGCCCTGCTGAAGCTGGCTGTGTTGGCCTGCTCCCACATGCTCCCATAGCTTTGCCATAGCCAGCAGGACTCTCTTGCCCTGGGCACCCCCATAGTTCCACTGAAAGCCAGCAGCCTTGCCTGGACTCAGGCTCCCCCATGGCTCTGCTGAAGCTTGCAGGCCTGCCCTGACCCCAAGCTCCTTGGTGCTCCTGCTGAAGCTGACAGGCCTGCTCCAGCCCTAGGCTCCCAAAAGCCTATGCAGAAGCCAGCAGACTTGTGCATTCCACAAAGGGAACACCACTTAAACACCTGGCTCTGGTGACCAGGAGCACTTACATTGCTGAGCACCAGGGGACTGAAACAATTGGCAAAGTAGTTCTTGGCAGGCTAACCACCCAGGGCACAACACAGCAGACTGAAACACATCCCCAGTCCTCCTGTGAAAAGGGCCTATTTACTTGTCCTAGAGCTCAGCCTGAGGGGCAGATTTCAGGTTAATCAAGTCTAGATGTTACAGAGGAGCTTTTAGAGAATATAGGCCAAGGGACACCTGTTTTGCATTCTCCCTAGGCCTCCCTACAGCTTGCTGGTACTGCTCAGAAAGGAGCTTATAAACTCATCTGGAGCCCCAGTTGTTGCAACTGTTGCCCAAGGGCCACCTTTAAATTACCTGGTCTGAAGACCAGCAGGGGTTATAATTGTCCCAAAGGACTGTATATGTTTGCATACTTTACAAGCTGCTGCTGGTGAGTCTGCTTGAAATCAGCCTGAAATTACATGCTGTTATCCCTCCCTTTGGAACACTGACAGGTTTTGGCATAACCTCAACAAGTGAGACCTATCAAGAATAAATCAGGCTACTGAGAAATATGAAAGTATGAAAAATAGTGAGGCCAAGGAGTAATGAGGTGCCACACATAAGTGAAGAAGTCTTCTTGGAAGGGATCTTCCAGTATCAGGTATCATAGCAGGCATCAGGTAGCCCTATGTCAGTGTTCCAAAGGGAGGGATAACAGCATGTAATTTCAGGCTGATTTCAAGCAGACTCACCAGCAGCAGCTTGTAAAGTATGCAAACATATACAGTCCTTTGGGACAATTATAACCCCTGCTGGTCTTCAGACCAGGTAATTTAAAGGTGGCCCTTGGGCAACAGTTGCAACAACTGGGGCTCCAGATGAGTTTATAAGCTCCTTTCTGAGCAGTACCAGCAAGCTGTAGGGAGGCCTAGGGAGAATGCAAAACAGGTGTCCCTTGGCCTATATTCTCTAAAAGCTCCTCTGTAACATCTAGACTTGATTAACCTGAAATCTGCCCCTCAGGCTGAGCTCTAGGACAAGTAAATAGGCCCTTTTCACAGGAGGACTGGGGATGTGTTTCAGTCTGCTGTGTTGTGCCCTGGGTGGTTAGCCTGCCAAGAACTACTTTGCCAATTGTTTCAGTCCCCTGGTGCTCAGCAATGTAAGTGCTCCTGGTCACCAGAGCCAGGTGTTTAAGTGGTGTTCCCTTTGTGGAATGCACAAGTCTGCTGGCTTCTGCATAGGCTTTTGGGAGCCTAGGGCTGGAGCAGGCCTGTCAGCTTCAGCAGGAGCACCAAGGAGCTTGGGGTCAGGGCAGGCCTGCAAGCTTCAGCAGAGCCATGGGGGAGCCTGAGTCCAGGCAAGGCTGCTGGCTTTCAGTGGAACTATGGGGGTGCCCAGGGCAAGAGAGTCCTGCTGGCTATGGCAAAGCTATGGGAGCATGTGGGAGCAGGCCAACACAGCCAGCTTCAGCAGGGCTTTGGGCTTTGAGGGAGCCTGGGGTCAGGTGCAAGCCCACTGGCTGCAGCAGGGTGACAAGGAAGCCTGGGCCAGAGTGAGCATGTGAGTTACCGCAGGACTAAAGGTGTGCCTGGGGGTGGGGCAGTTCCACTGGCTTCAGGGGGCCTGTGGGAGATCACAGGGGCAGAGCAAGTCTTCAGACTTTATCTACTTGATCAGGGCTGGGTGAAATCTTGGCTGTGGGACACTAGCAAGGTAGATGGAGAACAAAAATTGCACCCACCAATGAGTGCCTCCTTCCTTGGAGAAACTCCAAACAGAGCCCCTCCTCTTCCTGAAGATTGGTGGGTTGGGCCAAAAGTTCAAACCCTCTAATTATCACAGCACTCTAGCTGGTCTTAAGGGCTAACTTACTTAAAGTTAACATACTCCTTGCTTGCTTGCTGACTGACTTAAGGTCTTTCATCTGTAACAGAACTAATTTACTTTCTTTGAGACTTGAAGACCACTGTGCCTTGGGGAATAAAGGACCAGAACATCCCCAGGCCACAGAGGACAGCAAGTCTGAAGCCCACTTAGCTTTCTGATTAGCCAAGCAATCTTTTAGCAAAATGTTTTTCTTTTTTAAGGCCACACAAATGACTTTACTGACATACCTTTGCACATCTGTAGACTTTGTCCTACTTTGCAGAAAGAACAGAGTACTCTTGCACAACCCATGGGTACCAAGGAACCTGACCTTCTTGCACAACTCCCCTGGGCACCAAAGAGCTAGAACTTCTTGCACAACCTCTGAGCATGGAGATAACTCTGTAGCTGACATCATTGAGTCTACATGTAATCAAGAAATGTCACAGGGTGCTTGGGTGGCTCAGTCAGTTAAGCGGCTGCCTTGGGCTCTGGTCATGATCTCAGGGTCCTGGGATCGAGTCCTACATTGGGCTCCCTGCTCAGTGGGGAGTCTGCTTCTCTTTCTACCCTCCCCCTTGCTTGTGATCTCTCTCTCTCTCTGACAAATAAATAAAATGTTTTTTTTAAAAAAGGTATGTCACAGACCACTGCACGCTCTTTTTTTTTTAATTTTTTTATTCTTATATTATCCCCATACATTGCATCATTAGTTTTAGATGTAGTGTTCCATGATTCATTGTTTGTGCATAACACCCAGTGCTCCATGCAGAATGTGCCCTCCTCAATACCCATCACCAGGCTAACCCATCCTCCCACCCCCTCCCCTCTAGAACCCTCACTTTGTTTTTCAGAGTCCATCATCTCTCATGGTTCGTCTACCCCTCCGATTTCCCCCCCTTCATTCTTCCCCTCCTGCTACCTTCTTCTTCTTCTTCTTTTTTTTCTTAACATATATTGCATTATTTGTTTCAGAGGTACAGATCTGAGATTCAACAGTCTTGCACAATTCACAGTGCTTACCAGAGCACATACCCTCTGAAGGGTAGGACAAAAATTTAAAATTAAAATTTAAAATTTACCATGTGTGATCATTTTTAAGAAATATTCCATGTGGTCTTGAAAAGAATGCATATTCAGCAATTATATATATATGTAATTATAGATGTGTGTATAAAAATATACACATATACATTAAATATATAAAAATATACATAAACATATATATAGGTGGACATAAATATATACACTGTTTTATATATAGATGTAGGTATAAATAAATTGGTATGTTTATCTTTTTGCATATGCTTGTCAATTATGTTGATCAAAACCTTCATATCATTACTGATATTTTACCTGCTTATTCTGTGTTATTGTGAGAGAAGTTAAAATCACTCACAGTCATGATGGGTTTATTATTCTTTATATTTGTCAATGTTTATTGTAAATGTTTTGATACAAAATTTGATACAAATTTAAAACAAATTTAAAAGTTTTACCTTATTTCATCTATTCTAAGATTTACAGTCAGGTAGATCAGAAACTACCTAACCAAAGTGCTTACCAAATTCCTGACCTAGAAAATCATGAAATATAATAAAAATGGTTGTTTGAAGTCACTAAGTTTTGGGGTGGCTTGTTAAGTAGCAATAGATAACCAGAGCAATATTATACCCTTTTGTCCTACGTAATGGTTTTATCCTCTAACTCCACTTTTTCCAACAATAACATTTCTCCTTTAGTATGTCAAAACATTTTTTTTTTAATTCTCCTTTTCACCTTTTTTTTTTAAAGTGTTTCTCATAAGCATCATAGTTTGTGTCTTAATCCAATATTACAGATTCTCTTTTGCTTGGAGAATTCAGTTCTTTAAATTTTTTTAAAAATATATTTATTTATTTGACAGAGAGAGACCATGCACAAGTAGGGGGAGTGGCAGGCAGAGGGAGAAGCAAGCTTCCCACTGAGCGGGGAGCCCTATGCGTCAGACTAAGCCACCCAGGTGCCCTGTTTGTTTACATTTATGTTGATAACTGAGACTTGGTTAATACTTCTATCTTTTTAAATATTTATTATACCTTATTGTCATTTCCTCTTCTCTGACTTTCTTTCTTTGGCTGACTCACTTTTCCCCTTTCCTTAATTTTTCTGGTTTTGTCAGCTTTCATTTATTCCCATTTTCCCCAATGTTATTTTGAAAGTTCTACTAGTTTTTTAAATTCAATTTTGATAATGGCTTCATTTAATCTCACAACCTTAATTTTCTCTATTACTATTAATTGATATTTAATAACTGTATTTTTGCCAGGATGCTTTACTTACCCATAACCCTCTTCTCACCCATAGACTAAATTGGGACCTTTGCTCACTTAAACTTCCCTATTACCCAAGATTCATCTTTCTCTGCACTCTGACACAAACTCCCATCAGCCACATCAACTACCAATAGCAACAAGAAAAACAAAAATAACTACTACAGTGATTTCAAAGACTTTTAGACGTTTTAATTCCAGGTAATCATTATGTTTTCCTTATATCATTTTCATGACTTTTCTGTTTCAACAATCTTTAATTAACATTTAAATATTTTTGGCAGTATAGTATCATTACTCACTTAACATTAATTATATACACACACATTACAAGATTAATTGCTAACTACTCTCTTTTTTTTTTTAAAGATTTTATTTATTTATTTGACAGAGAGAGATAGGGAACACAAGCATCGGGGAGCTGGAGAGGGAGAAGCAGGCTCCCCTCCGAGCAGGGAACCTGATGCGGGGCTTGATCCCAGGACGCTGGGATCATGACCCAAACCGAAGTCAGACGCTTAAGGACTGAGCCACCCAGGCGCCCCTAACTACTCTTTTCTTATACTTTTCATCATAAGTTAGCTTAAGAACACTGTTAACATTCCATTTACATTTGTTTAGGGCACTTCCTTAAATATTTTCCTCAAATAGAGGAAAGTAAGTGGCACTGTATCTCATGCTATATATGTACACATTTTTTTTCCTTTTCCCCATCAGATGAATGATATTTTAGCTTATTTCAGGATTCATTGCTCTTTTTCTCTTAATCATCTACATATATTGACTGTTTCACTGTCTTCTGGCTTTCTGTGTGTATTAGTTAGGAAACAGATTAGGTTTCTGCAACAAAGGGAACATACAGTTATCTAAATAAGATGTAAGTTTATTTTTCTTTCATATAAAAGTCAAGGTAGGTAATCTAATGTAGGTATGTCAATTCAACAGTGGAAGAGACCCATGCTTCTTGTATTTTATTGCTCCTTCATTCTCAAAACATGGCTTACATCTCATGTACAAGTTGGAATCAATAGCTATCACTATCATATTTAGAGTCCAGGCAACAGGAAGGCAGAGTAGAAGAGGGGAGGGCTTGTTTCTTCCCTCTAAGTGTATGACCCATATTTTGCACAAGTTACCTCCATTCCCACCAAATTAGTCACAATTTAGTTTTATTGCTGTTTAACTACTAAGAAAGAAGGTTAAAATGGATATTGGGGGATTTGTAGTTTTTTTCAACATTCTACCCTATTGACCATCTAAATGTGTACCCTTCCTCCCACATATCAATATGTTCACCCCTGTCCTCAAGAGACACACTTGCATCAAGCTCAAAGTATCTGAATGATGAGAAGTTATTGCCATCTTGTCTGGATGTGGCTTCCTGTAGCAGTGACCAATACACTAATAGACAAGTTATCTGTACACACACAATATACAATGGAGGAAAAGAGACAATATGCCTGCATTAAAACACCAATGTGGAAAAGAAAAAAAAAAAAAGGTCCATAAAAATTATAAGATCTTACTGAGTAGAAATTGTAACAATTCTCTTTCTTAATTGTGAAGTAATCTTGGTGAGCCCATGTTTCTTTAATCTTGGAGGCATTCATTCCCTTGTGCATTGACTTTCTTATTGCCTGGCTTTTCTTTCTGGGAGGTTCTCCCTTATCGATTACCTTACAGGCACTGTTGGTAGCATGGAAGATTAAATCCCATGCCAGCCCTTTCTTCTGTAAATCTCAGAAGAACCTATAGCCTCAAATGTGTACTACAGGACCAGAAAGCATGTCAATTGGTTGTTGTGCTAGTGCAAATAAAAAATTACAGGGGAGGGGCGCCTGGGTGGCTCAGTCATTAAGCATCTGCCTTAGGCTCAGGTCATGATCCCAGGGTCCTGGGATTGAGCCCCACATCGGGGTCCCTGCTCCACGGGGAGCCTGCTTCTCCCACTCCCCCCCCCTGCTTGTGCTCCCTCTCTCACTATCTCTCTGTCAAATAAATAAATAAATAATATTTTTAAAAAATTACAGGGGAGATGTGCCCTGAGGCCACAACCTTCCAGGATCCTTATTAGACAGCACTATTGTTTGGATTATAAAAATCTGGAATTAATTAAATATCCCTCAGTATGCAAATGGCTAAATTGCAGTACATCCACATTATGCATAAGGAGCCATTAAATAGTATGGTATCAGCCTACATGAACTAGCATGCAAAAATGACTCATATACTACTAAGTAAAAATCATAAGTTTCAGAAGCGTATGTATTGTATTTTTCCATTTATAGTAAGAAAACCATGTATCCATATATATGTTAAAAGGCATAGGAAAGTATCAGAAATATACCAAAATAGTTAATACTGGTTATCTCTGGTAGGAGAAAAGAATAAGGTGAGAGTAGTAAAGGGGGAATCTTCCATTTTTTTTCTGAGTATTCATATTATGGCAATATTTTAATATTAGACAAGTCAGTTTTAGTCCCTTTAATTCCTGTTGTCCTACACCCTCTCTCCTTTTTAGATAATATTTGTGCAATATTAGTTTACTCTTTGAAAAGGAGGCCACAGAAGAGTAACAAATGACAAGAGTTCATTTTTGGATTCTGATTTTCAAAATACGCTTTTGAATACTAACAGTCAAGATATATTCAATAGTTTATAGATTAGGAAGAATGAATGAAGACATAAGAGTTAGTTATCCCACTCTAGTGGTGGGAGTTATCCATCTAGAGATGGATAGAGAGAGGGAAGTAAGAGGTACAGACTAGTGAGGGTCACTGAAAAAAGTGTCAATCTGATCCCTCTAAGAAATGGAGCATCGGAAACCTCTAGATGGTTTTGTGCAGATGAGAAAATTATATCTTTATCTTGCTTCTCACTGCTTTCTTAGGAGGTGAATGAGAGAATAGAGTTGGTGGAATGGGGAGCTTAGTACAAATGGGCCTATGTTAGGCTCATGGAACCTATCCTCTGTGTTCAAGGATAAAAAGTTTATATTAGATACAGTAAAATTGAGGTAAGGCTTAGAGGTATTATGGTCAGGCTGAGAACTCCAGAGATTTGTTCAGACCAATGAAAAGATGTTGGTTGATGTTCCACACTTTTCAGTAGAAGTCAGTTGGCATAGATGTCAACCACTATGGACTAGGTAGTTCCTCCGACATGAAATGGACCATGTTGTTAATTTCCTGGAACTTAAAAACAACCCAGGAAAGATGGGAGAAAAATAACCTTAAATTACTTTGGACTTAACTGAAAAAAAAAAAAAAAGCAACCCTAATTTGATGGGATTTTGATCTAGAAAATAATATCATCCTTTGCAACCAGAGTTTGTAGCCTATAAGAACTGTGTTCAGTTAAGATGGTGGAGGAGTAAGGGACCCTAAGTTTGGTTCCTGGAATTCAGCTAGATAGTTATCAAATTATTCTGAACACCTGTGAAATCAATCCGAGATCTGAGAAAAGAAATGTTGCAATTCTACAAATAGAAAAGCAACCACTTTTGGAAGGTAGGAACTGCAGAAACTTGAATCCAGGTTGATATATCTGAGGATATGGGGGAAGAGGAGGTTAGGGAGCCAGCTTAAGAAGGCTACCACAAAGTATTATAAGCAGCAGAGTGCAAAATTGGAACTTTTAGAAATCTGTTACAGTGGGGGATGTCCCTAGCTTAAAGTTGCTCAAGTGGCAAAGCAGGGCAGAATCTGAGGTGGGACAGCATGGACTCAGGATCCCCAGAGTCATAAGAAGAATGGGGGTGCCTGACTGTGGCAGAGTTCTCACTCATTGGAGCAGGAAAGCCGGCTGAAAACAGTGAGTGTAGGTGCTGGCTTTATGCTCTGTATTGCCATAAACTGCAAACTGCTGCACAGTCATGCAACTGCCTTCAGGTCAGGAGACCAGCAAAAGGCGGAAGCATGGAGAGATCCCCCTCCTCCCCCCAGGAGAATTGGTATGGGTCCTTGCTGCAGGAGTCCATAAAATTTGGAGTCTTGAAACTCAGTTCCATGTTTGAGATAAAAAAGCTCCATCACAGGCTAGGTGAACAGAGTTCGGATGGAAACCAGGGATACAAGAGTGAATGACTGCTTTTCTGTGAGGGCTCACTAAAGAGTGGGGGGCATGAACTATCAGTTCCAGGGCTAAAGAATGGGGGGCCTGCCATTTCAACCCTGCCTATCCGTGCTGAATGCCTTTAGGGAGCAAAACAGCACCACATAGTGGAATCAAGGGCCAGTTACACTGATCCTGGCCCCCTGGCAAGGGAGGCACATTTCCACAAGGGCAAGGGCAACTGAGAATCAGCACAACAGGCCCCTCTCAAAGAACAACACAAAGTTTACTGACCATAGAGAACTGCAAAGTTTCAGTTCCCGGGGAAAAGAGTATATAGCATTTGTGGGGGGTTTTATTATTATTATTATTTAGTCTTTCAGATTTATTTTTTCAGTTACTGTCTTATTTTTTCAATATTTTATTCTTTTAAAAATTTTTATTTTTATATATATGATATATATATATATCAGATATACATATAGTTTTATTTTTGGTTTCCTTTCATTGTATTTTATTTTATTTTTGTAAATATATGTTTTTCTTTCTTTCTTCTTTTGGGATGTAGTTTGTTTTAACAAGCAGACTGAAACACACAGAGAATCTAGTTTTTTGTTTTGTTCTGTTTTGTTTCTTGTTTGATTTTTCTTATTTTGTTTAGTTTTTGTTTTTTTCTGGTTTGTTTTGGGTTTTTTTTTTCTTGTTACTGTTGTTGTGATTGTTGTCTTTTCTCTTTCTTTCTTCTTTTCATTTCTGGACAAAATGACAAAATGGAGAAATTCACCCCAAAAGAAAGAACAAGACAGAGTAGTACTCAGTGCTAGGGATTGAATTAATACAGATATAAGTAAGATGTCTGAACTATAATTTAAATGATTATAAAGATACTAGGTGGGCTTGAAAAAAGCATAGAAGACACTAGAGAATCCTTACTGTAGAAATAAAAGAACTAAAATCTACTCGGGCCAAAATTAAAAAATGTTATTACTGAGATGCAGTCCCAAATGGAGGCTCTAAAAGAGAGGATAAATGAGGCAGAAGTGAGAGTCAGTGATATATAAGATAAAATGATGGAAATAAGGAAGCTGAAAAGAAGAGAAAAAAGACAACTACTGAATCACAAAGGGAGACTTCGACAACTCAGCAATTCCATAAAGCAAAATAGTATCTGGATAATTGGGGTCCCAGAAGATAAAGAGAGGGAGAGAGGGGCAGGAGGTTTATTTGAACAAATTATAGCTGAGAACTTCCCTAATCTGGGGAAGGAAACAGGCATTCAAGTCCAGGAGGAACAGAGAACACCCCTCAAAATCAATAAAAATAGGTCAGCACCTTAACATATAATAGTGAAGCTTGCAAATTTCAAAAATAAAGAGAAAATCCTGAAAGCAGCTTGGGACAAGAGATCTTTAACCTACAAAGGTAGAAACATAAGGCTGGCAGCAGACCTATCCACAGAGACCTGGCAGGCCAGAAAGGACTGGCATAATATATTCAATGGGCTAGATGGGAAAAATATGTAGCCAAGAATACTTTATCCAGCAAGGCTGTCATTCAGAGTAGAAGGAGAAATAAGGAGTTTCCAAGAAAAAAAAAAAAGGAATTTGTGAACACTAAACCAGCCCTGCAAGAAATATTAAAGGGGATCCATTGAGCGGAGAGCCCAAAAGTAACAAAGACCAGAAAGGAACAAAGGAACAAAGACAATCTACGGAAACAGTGACTTTATAGGTAATACAATGGCACTAAATTAATATCTTTCAATAATTACACTGAATGAAAATGAACTAAATGCTCTAATCAAAAGACAAAGGGTATCAGAATGCTTAAAAAAAAAAGACCCATCAATACACTATTTACAAGAGACTTTTATTTTATTTTATTTTATTTTTTACAAGAGACTTATTTTAGACCCCAAGGCACCTCCAGATTGAAACTGAGGGGGTGGAGTACCATTTTTCAAGGTAATAAACATCAAAGGAAAGCTGGAGTAGCAATCCTTATATCAGGAAAACTAGATTTTAAACCAACAACTGTAATAAGAGATGAAGAAGGACAGTATATCATAATAAAAGGGTCTGTCCAACAAGAAGATCTAACAGCTGTAAATATTTATGCCCCTAACTTGGGGGCAGCCAAATATATAAGCCAATTAATAACAAACTTAAAGAAACTCAATGATAATAATGCAATAATAGTAGGGGATGTTAGCACCCCACTCACAGCAATGGACAGATCATTAAAGCTGATCAAGAAGGAAACAAGGGCTTTGAATGACACACTGGACCAGATGGACTTCACACATATATTCAGAGCATTTCATCCAAAAGCAACAGAATACACAATCTTCTTGATATACAATCTTCTTGAGAGCACATGGAACATTGTCCAGACTAGATCACATACTAGGTCACAAATCAGGTTTCAACCAATACAAAAAGACTGAAATTTTTTTTTTTATTATCCAGCATATAGTTTTATTGTCATAAGGTTTTTTTTAAATTTTTTATTGTCATGTTAATCACCATACATTACATCATTAGTTTTTGATATAGTGTTCCATGATTCATTGTTTATGTATAATACCCAGTGCTCCATGCAGAACGTGCCCTCTTTAATACCCATCACCAGGCTAACCCATCCTCCCACCTCCCCCTCCCCTCTAGAACCCTCAGTTTGTTTTTCAGAGTCCATCGTCTCTCATGGTTCATCTCCCCCTCCAATTTCCCCCCTTCATTCTTCCCCTCCTGCTATTTTCTTCAAAGATTGAGATTTTATCATGTATATTTTCAGAATAGAATGCTTTAAAACCTGAACTCAATCACAAGAAAAAATTGGAAGGAACACAAATACATGGATGTTAAAGATCACCCTACTAAAGAAAGAATGGGTCAACCAGTAAATTAAAGAAGAATTTAAAAAATTCATGGAAGCAAATGAAAATGAAAACACAGATCTTCAGAACCTTTGGGATGAAGCAAAGACGGTCCTAAGAGGGAAGTGTATAGCAATACATGTATTTCTCAATAAACAAGTAAAGTCTCAAATACACAACCTAGTCTTACACCTAAAGGAACTGGAAAAAGAACAGCAAATAAAACCTAAACCCAGCAGGAGAAAAGAAATAATAAAGATTAGAACAGAAATCAATGATATAGAAATAAAAAATCAGTAGAACAGATCAACAAAACTAGGAGCTGGTTCTTTGAATGAATTAATAAGATCAATAAACCCCTAGTCAGACTTATCAAAAAGAAAAAAGACCCATGAAAGAGGAGAGATTACAACTATCACTGAAGAAATACAAATAATAAGAGACTATTATGAGTAATTGTATGCTAACAAATTAGGCAATCTGGAAGAAATGGATACATTCCTAACTGATACATGAAAAGATGCTCAACATCACTCATCATGAGGGAAATACAAATCAAAATCACAATGAGATGCCACCCCCACCAGTCAGAAAGGCTAAAATTACCAACACAGGAAACAACAAATATTGGTGAGAATTCAGAAAAAGAGGAAACTTTTTACAATTTTGGTGGGAATGCAAACTGGTGCAGCCACTCTGGAAAACAGTACAGAGGTTTCTCAAAAAGTTTAAAATAGAACTACCCTATGACCCAGCAATTGCACTACTAGGTATTTACCCAACGGATACAAAAATACAGATTCAGATGGGTACATGTACCATTATCAACAATATCCAAGCTATGGAAAGAGCCCAAATGTCCATCAACTGATGAATGCATAAAGATATTTTGTGTCTATATATACATGTGTGTATTATATATATAATGGGATATTACTCAGCTATCAAAAAGAATGAAATCTTGCCATTTGCAATGAGGTGGATGGAACCAGAGTGTGTTATGTTAAGTGAAATAAGTCAGAGAACTACAAATCCCATATGATTTTACTCATATGTGTAATATAAGAAACAAAGCATGAACATATGGAGAGGAGAAAAAAGAGAAAGAGGGAAGCAAACCATAAGAGACACTGATAGAAAACAAACTGAAGGTTGATGGAGGGATGTGGGTGGAGTATGGGCTAAATAGGTGATGGGTATTAAGGAGGGCAGTTGTTATAATGAGCAATGGGCATTGTTATATGTAAGTGATGAATCACTAAATTCTACTCCTGAAAACAGTATTGCACTATATGTTAAAGAAGTAGAATTTAAATAAAATTTGAAAAAAATTTAAAAATAAGTTTAAAAAGGAGATCAAGGTTTTCTTGTTTGTCTTTTCTCCTTTGTTAATTTTTTCTTTCTTAAATTGCACATATGAATGAAATCATATGGTATTTTTCTTTCTCTGACTTATTTCACTTAGCATTATGCTCTCCAGATGAATCCATGTTGTTGCAAATATCCATTGATAGATGAGTGAATAAAGAAGATACACATACACGCACACACACACACACAGACACACTGGAATATTACTCAACCATAAAAAGAATGAGATATTCTAATTTAAAAAAATTAATTCTACAAATAAGTGAGATCATAAGGTATTTGTCTTTTTTTTTTTTTACTTATTTCACTTATAATACCCTCCATGTCTATCCATGTTGTCATAAATGGCAAGATTTCCTTCCTTTTAGTGTATGAATAGTGTTCCATGGTATATATACTACATTTCCATTAACTATTCATTTGGTGATGCACACTTAATTTGCCTCTATGTCTTTGCTATTATAAATAAAGCTACCATGAATATATTGGTACATATGTATTTTTGAGTCAGCATTTTCCATCCCTTCAGAAAATGGGTATAGAATTGCTGAAAATCTTAAAAAAAAAAAAAAAAGGAGGCACCTGGGTGGCTCAGGTGGTTAAGCGTCTGCCTTCAGCTTAGGTCATGATACCAGGGTCCTGGGATGGATCCTTTGTGGGGCTCCCTGCTCGGGGAGGGGGGGTCTGCTTCTCCCTCTGCCCCTCCCCCCACTCATGCTCTCTCTCTCTCTCTCTCTCTCTCTCACACACACACAAAGATAAATAAATAAAATCTTTTAAAAAAATAAAAAAAGAATTGCTGTAGCATATGCTAGTTCTAGTTTTGATTTTTTTGAGATATCTCCATACTGTTTTCTATAGTGGCTGTACTAATTAACATTTCCTCCACTGCTGCACAAAGGGTCTGTTTTTTCCACTCCTTGGAAGTGTTACTTCCAAGAAGTAACACTTGTTACTTCTTGTCTTATTAATAATAGGTATTCAAAGAGGTCTGAGGTGATATTTCACTGTGGTTCTGATTCACAATTCCTTTATTAGTAATGCTGTGCAACTTTTCATGTACCTGTTGGACATCTTTATGTCTTTTTGGGAAAACTTCTGATTCTTTGCTTACACTTTAATTGGATTGTTTTTATTTTCTACTTATTTTTATTTCTTATTGTTGAGTTGTATGAGTTCTTTACATATTTTGGATATTAACCCCAAACAGATAAATGATTTTCAGATATTTTCTCCCATTCTGTAGGTGGCCTTTGAATATTACTGATGGGTTCCTTTGCTATGCATAAGTATTTTAGCTTTTTTCAATTGAAAGACAATTAAAATACGGTGTTATAATAGTTTCAGTTGTATAAATAATGATTCACCAATTTTACACATTATTTAGTGCTCATCAGGATAAGTGCACTCTTAATCCTCTATTTTGCTCATTCCCCAACCCACCTCCCCTCTGGCAACCACCAGTTTGTTCTTTATATTTCAGTCTGGAGTTTTTGTTTGTTGCTTTTTCCCTTGTTCATTTGTTTTGTTTCTTAAATTCCACATATGAGTGAAATAATGTTTTTCTCTTTCTCTGACTTATTTCACTAGGCATTGTATCCTCTAGGTCCATCCATGTTGTTGCAAATGGGAACATCACATTCTTTTTTATGGCTGAGTAATATTTCATTGTATATGTATAAGATATATAATGAGTATATATATTAAAAATATAAATATATTTATATATAAAACATATTTATCCAATTATCTATGGATGGACACTAGGTTTGCTTCTTTATGTTGGCTATTGTAAATACTGCTGCAATAAACATAAGGATACAAATATGTTTTTGAATTAGTGTTTTCATTTTCTTTGGGTAAATACCCAATAGTAAAATTACTAGATCTTACACCAATTCTATTTTTAATTTTTTGAGGAAACACCTTACTGTTTTCCATGATGACTGCATAAATTTGCATTTGCACCAACAGTGCCTGAGGGTTCCTTTTTCTCCATGTCCTCACCAACACTTGTTATTTCTTGTCTTTTTGATTCTGGCCATTCTAGTGTGAGGTGATATCTCATTGTGGTTTTGATTTGCATTTCCCTAATGATTAGTGATGTTGAACATCTTTTCATATGTCTGTTTGCCATTTGTACATCTTCTTGAAAGAAAATGTCCATTCAGTTCCTCTGCCCTGTTTTTAATCAGGAAAAAGCTTTTTAGGTTCATATAATTCCACTTATTTATTTTTGTTTTTATTGCCTTTGGTTTTGGTGTCAAATAAAAAAAAAAAAACCATCTCCAAGACTAATGTCAAGGTTTACCTACTCCCTTTGTTTTCTTGTAGGATTTTTATGGTTTTGTAAATGTAATTTTGCATAAGGCATAAGAAGTTGTCCAGTTTCATTTCTTAGCATGTAAGTTGTCTGGTTTCCCAAAGTATACAAATATATATACTCCTGTGGGATTTGAGCATAAGCCCCACTGGCCACCATATCTGGTATTGTAGAGTTGTCCCCTAGGCAGTAGCCACAAAAATCAGGGTGCAAGATAAAGTTAGAAGTTCTTTTTCAGAAGATACCAGGGGTCTTAAATGAGGCAAAAGGATAGAAAAAGATGGTATCTACCAACCACTTTCCCAAGAGAGACCCCCTCAGGAGGGTCCTGGATGTGTGCCAATCTAGTATCCTGCCTTTTAGGTCAAAGCTCCAAATTCAGAAAATAGGCATTTTTCACATAAAGAGCAGGTGTGCATTTCAGTCTGCTGTTTGTGCTAATAGGTGGCCATAAAATGCCTCTCCATCTGTTAAACTCTGATGGAACACATGAGCAGAATCCTTATTCATCACTGAGCATGAGATCAAGGGACATCTACTGGGTGGTATACATAAAAACCAAAGTACCAGATATAAAAACAAGGGCACAAGATGTGTGTGCAAGTTCCCCTCCAGGTGATAATGGAAGAGGAATTTTATAGCAATAAATGCATACATCAAGAAAAAAAAAGATCTCAAATAAACAATTTAACTATATTCCTCAAGAACTAGAAAAAGAAGAAATTTAGCATAGAGCTAGTGGACACAAGAAAATAGCAAAGATAAGTGAAGTAAGTGAAATAGAAACAGAAAATTAATAAAGATTGATACAAGTAAGAGTTGTGTTTTTTGAAAGAATAAACAAAATTTAAAAAATTTAGCTTGACTAAGGAAAAGAGAACATGTAAATAAATAAAAATAGAAAAGAAAGGAGTAATTAAAACATATCACAGAAGTACAAAGAATCAAAAATAAGTACTTTGAATAACTATATACTTACAAAATAGAAAACCTAGAAGAAATAAATTCCTAGAACATTCAACCTCCCAAAAATGAGCCATGAAATTGAAACTCTGAACAGATGAATAAAGTGCAAGGATATTGAATCACTAATCATAAACTTCCCATCAGGGAAAATGCCATGGCCAGGTGGTTTCAATGGTTACAAATGCACCAAAAAAAATAAATAAAATAAAATAGCTAGGAATAAACTTAACCAAAGGGGTAAAAGAACTGTGCTCTGAAAGCTATAAAATATTCATTAAAGGAATTGAAGATGAAACAAACAAATGAAAATATATATCATGCTCAGGGATTGGAAAAATTAATATTGTTAAAATGTCCATATTACACAAAGCAATCTACTGATCCAATACAATCTCTGTAAAAACACCAACAGCATTTTTCATAATACTAGAACAAATAATACTAAATTTGTATGGAGCCACAAATGACCCTGAATAGCCAAAGCAATCTTGAGAAAGAAAAACAAAGCTGGAGGTATCAGTGCAAGAGTTCAAAATACACTACAAATCTGTAGTAATCGAAACAGTATGGTAAAATTCTAGGGAAGATGGCATAGTAGGAGGATGCTAAACTTACCATGTCCAGTGAATACAACTAGATAACACCCACATCCGTGTAAATAACCCAGAAAATGACCCAAAGACTGGCAAAACAGACTCTCTACAGCTAAATGTAGAGAAAAGGCCACATTAGTAGGCTGGGCACAGACAGCTGGTCTAACAGAAGGCCCTACCCACCAACAAAAGCTTCTCAGGTGACAACACAGGAAAAGTGCCTGCTACTTCAGTGGTATTGCATTTCTGGCAAATGGCTGGTCTGACTTAACTCAAACACAAGGTGGCCCCAGACTGGGCCACTATATACAGAGGGACCAAACTCTGCTCACAGGGCAGACATTATAGAGAACTGGACTAAAGACAAAAGCTGTTCAGCCTCAAAACAGGACACATGCAACACATGGAAGGCACCCCTGAAGAGCCAGGGTCTGGTGAACAGGGGACAGTGTACTGCAGGGCACTACAGGAACTTTTCGTCATAAAGCCACTACTCTCAAGGGTGGGAGACACAGCTGACTTTCCTGCATGCAGAAACAGTAACAGAGAGTTACACAAAAGGAGGAGACAGAGGAATATGTCCCAAGTGAAAGAACAGGGCAAAATCACAGCAAGCGACCTAAGTAAAAGGGAGATAAGTAATATGCCTGATATAGAATTTGAAGTAGTGGTCATGAAGATGCTTACTGGACTTGAGAAAAAAGTGGAGGACCTGAGTGAGACCCTAAACGAAGAGATAGAAAACAAAAAAGAACCAATTAGAGATGAGGAACTCAATAAGTGACATTAAAATACACCAGATGGAATAGACTGTAGCTTACAGGAGGCAGAAGAATGGATCAGCAACATGAAAGACAGACTAATGGAAAGTAATGAAGCTGAACAGGAGAGAGAAAAAAAATTTTAAAAATGAAAATACACTTGGGGAACTCATTGTTACCATTGACCATAATATTTGCATTATAAGAATCCCAGAAGAAGAGAGAGAAAATATTTAAAGAAATATTTAAAGAAATAAGAGCTGAAAACTTCCCATATCTGGGGAAGGAAACAGAAATCCAGATCCAGGAGGCACAGAGAGCCCCCAGAAAACCTGACCAAAAGAGGTCCACACCAAAATATATAGTAATAAAAGTGGCAAAACCTCATGATAAAGAGGGAATTTTAAAAGCAACACATGAAAAGAAAGCAGTTACATATAAAGGAAACCCCATAAGGGTACAAGGTGACTTTTAGGAGAAACTTTGCAGGCTAGAAGGTTGAGTCATGATCTATTCAAAGTGCTGAAAGAAAAAAAAAACTTGGAACCAAAAATATACTATCAAGGAAGGCTACCATTCAAAATAAAAGGAACAATAAAGGGTTTCTCAAACAAAAGTTAAAGAAATTCATGACCACCAGCATCCCGATCAGAAATGTTAAAGGGCTTATTTGGGTGGAAAGAAAAGACCATATGTTGGAATAAGAAAAGTAGGAAACAGAAAAGCAATAAAAATAAATATGTTTATAAAAATCAGCCAAGGGAATCATGAACTAAAGGTATGTAATGTATAACACCATATACATAAAATATGTGGAGGAGAGGAGTAAAAATGTGTTCAAACTTTAGTTGCCATCAACATAATATAGACTTATATATGCATAATATGTTATATACAAACTTAATGGTAATCACAAATCAAAAGCTAATAATAGATAAGCAAAATATACAGAGAAATGTATCCCAGTACATTGCTAAAGAAACCAGCAAACTGTGAGAAAAGAGAGCAAGAGAAGAAAGGAAGAGAGAAGAACTACAAAAACAACCATAAAACAACCATACAAAAACAACCAAGATGGCAATAAGTACACACCTATCAATAATTATATTGAATGAAAATGGACTAAACATTCCAATTAAAAGACATAGTGTGA
Organism: Neomonachus schauinslandi; assembly: GCF_002201575.2. Classification (NCBI taxonomy): domain Eukaryota; kingdom Metazoa; phylum Chordata; class Mammalia; order Carnivora; family Phocidae; genus Neomonachus; species Neomonachus schauinslandi. The sequence goes on along the minus strand of NC_058419.1, from coordinate 73,161,751 downwards.
TGGAATGGATAAAAACGCAAGACCCATCTATATGCTGCCTACAAGGAACTCAATTCACACCTACAGACACATAAAAGTAAAAAGAAAGTATGGGAAAGCATCATGCAAATAGGTGTGAAAAGAAAGCCAGGGTAACAATGCTTATATCAGATAAAATAAACTTTATAAAAAAGATCATAACAAGAAACAAAAGAGGACACTAATAATAAAAGGAACAATACAAGAAGATAAAACAATTGTACATATTTATGTACCCAACATAGGAGAACCCAAAAACATAAAGGAGCTAGTAACAAACATAAAGAAGTAATTGATATTAATACAATAATAGTAGGAGACTTTAACACCCCATTTACATCAACAAATAGATGATCCAAATAGAAAATCAACAAGGAAACAGTGGCTTTGAATGACATATTGGCATGATGGATCTAACAGATATATTGAGAACATTCCATCCTAAAACAGCAGAATATAAATTATTTCAAGTGCACATGGAAGCATTGTGCTTATATTAGGTCACAAAACAAGTCTCAACAAATTCGAAAAGGTCAAAGTCATACCCTGAATCTATTCCAACCACACCACTATGAAACTAGAAATTAAGTACATGAAAAAAATCTGAAAAGAAAACAAATAAATGGAGGTAAAATAATGAATGAGTGAACTAAGAAATCAAAGAGAAATTAAAAAATACATGGAGAAAAAATGAAAACACAATAGTTCAAAAACTTGAGTTCACCAAAAGTTGATTTAAGAGGGAAAATTAACACTGTATAGGGGAGGAGCTAAGATGACGGCATAGTAGGAGAACCTTAGGCTTGTCTCCACCCTCCAACACAACTGGATACCATCAAATCATTCTGAATACCAAAGACATTGATCTGAGGACTGACAGAACAAACTGCACAGCTAGAGAAGAGAAGAAACCACATTGAAGAAGGTAGTAAGTGCAGAGATGTGGTTTGGGGGAGAATCTGATTGTTGGTGCTGCCAATGGGAGGGAGAAAGGTGAGAGAGAGGAGTTCATAGGCAAATGCACAAGGAGAACACTACTCCAAAGCCGTTGGCTGGGAAAACGAGAGGGGCTTTTTCATGAGTTTTTGCAACCAGTGGGGCTCAAAGAATGGAGTTTTAAATGTAGGTGGGCTTGGCTGAGATAGAGCCCTAAGGGCATTCCCCTACTTCTGGAGAAAAGGCAGGCAAACAATCCGTGGGAAGACAGCATGATCTGAGGATCACCCAAAGCACATGGGGGAAAGACTGTTCCTACTTCTTGGAGTCCATCTGTGAGAGGTGGTGTTCACAGATGTCTCTCTTGGGACAGAATAGCTGGTGGGAGCCATTTCCTTCCTCTGACCCTCAGCATAGGTTTAGAGATACCTGCTGAGGGCAGCTAACCCTAACGCTGGCTGTTTAGCCTACTTGCTCCAAATCCCACAACCCTGCACTCTGGTGTGACTGCCCTTCTCAGTCAAACTTGCATCTGTCTGAGTGTGGTGAGTCCATCCCCCAGAAGACCAGTGCAGGCCTCTGCCGCAGCATGACCCTAAAGTATGGAGTTTTAAAAGTCAGTAGGCTTGGCTGGGATAGAGCCCAAAGTGCACTACACTGCTCCAGGCAGACAAGCAACAAGAACAGACAGCATGAAAATGGTGATCTGAAAAATGCCTGGGACACACAAGGGGAAGTTATTTGCTCTACTGGGAGTGCTTCCCTGAGAGCAGCAAGCATGGAGATCACTCTCCAGGGACAAAGGAACTGGCTGGAACCCTTTCTCTCCCCTGCCCCTCAGTATAACCACAGGGCCATGTGTGGGAACCACTGCAGCACCAACACTCACTACCTAACTTGCTTACACCAAGCCCTGGCCCCTCACATTCAGGTAGAACTGCCCTTTCTAGTTATGCTTGCCTCAGTCCCAGCGTGGCATCAGGTCTCATTTAACAAACAGACCAGAGCACACCTAGTTAAAACTCCCCACACTCTGACCAAGGTCCAAACACTGCCCACTGCAGACAAGGAGAGCTTCTGCAGACAAATGGCCTGAAGGATAAGTCAGAAAAACACAGCAGCAGAATACGTGCAACACACACCAGAGAGTCCCTGAAGAGCTAGGCTCTGGACACTATATGAAATGTTCTTTATAAAGCCTTTCTCTCAGAAGCAGGAAATATAATAGACTTTGATTACACACAGAAGACAGAGACTTAGACAAAATGCCAAGATGGAGGAACTTATCCCAAAACAAAAAACAGTAAAAGGTCACAACAAGAGATCTATTCAAAACAGATATAATTAATATACCTGATGGAGATTTAAAGCAACAATCATAAGGATACTTGCTGGGCTTGAGAAAAGCATAGAAGACATCAGGAAGACCCTTACCACAGAGACAAAAGAACTAAAAAAAATAATCATGAGCAATACAATACAAAAATGAGCAATACAAAAAAGAGCAACACAATAACTGAGATTCAAAACAGGGTAGATGTAATTACCACAGGGATGCAAAAAGCACAGGAATAAATAAATGATATAGAAGATAGAATAATGGAAAATAATGAAGCTGAACAAAATAGAGAAAATATGGATCATGGGAACAGATGTAAGGAACTCATTGACTTCATGGAACATAATATTCATATCATAGGAGTCCCAGATGAAGACAAGACAGGACAGAAGGTTTATTTGAGGAAATAATTGCTGAAAACCTCCCAAATCTGGGGAAGGAAATAGACATCCAGATCCAGGAGGCACAGAGAACTCCCATTAAGGAGTTCAACAAAAGCAGGCCAACACCAAGACATATTGTAGATAAATTTGCAAAATATACTGATAAAGAAAAAATCCTAAAAGCAGCAAAAGAAGACCCTAACTTACAAGAGAAGAACCATAAAGGTAGCTGAACATCTTTCCACAGAAACTTGGCAAGCCAGAATGAGTGGATTGATATATTCAAAGTGCTGAGTGGGAACAATCTGCAGCCAAGAATACTCTATCTAGCAAGGCTATCTATCATTCAGAATAGAAGGAGAGATAGTTTCCCAGACAAACAAAATCTAAAGGAGTTTGTGACCAAACCAACCCTGCAAGAAATATTAAAGGAGACTCTTCAAGTGGGAAGGATAGACCAAAGTGACAAAGACAAGGAAGGATCAGAGAAAATCTCCAGAAACAATGACAAAACAAGTAATAAAATGGCAATAAATACATATCAATCAATAATTACTGTGAATGTAAATGGACTAAATGCTCTAATCAAATGACATAGGGTGTCAAAATAGATTAAAAAACAAGACCCATCTATATGCTGCCCAAAAATGACTCGTTTGACACCTAAAGACACCTGCAGATAGAAACCAAGGGATGGAGAAACACTTTTCATGCAAATGGAAGTCAAAAGAAACCCAGTGTAGCAATAATTATATAAGACAAACTAGATTTTTTTTTCTTAAGTAGGCTCCAGACACTACATGGGACTTGAACTCATGACCTTGAGATCAAGAGTTGCATGCTCTATAGACAGAGCAAGCCAGGTATCCAGAAACAAACTAGATTTTTTTTGTGCATCTTTTTTTTATTGTTATGTTAATCCCCATACATTACATCATTAGTTTTAGATGTAGTGTTCCATGATTCACTGTTTGTGCATAACACCCAGTGCTCCATGCAGAACGTGCCCTCCTCAATACCCATCACCAGGCTAACCCATCCTCCCACCACCCCCCAGAACCCTCAGTTTGTTTTTCAGAGTCCATCATCTCTCATAGTTCGTCTACCCCTCCAATTTCCCCCCAAATTAGATTTTAAGACAAAGACTGCACAAGAGATAAAGAAAATATCTATATCATCATAAAGGGGGCTATCCAACAAGAATATCTAATAATTGTATATATTTATGCCCCCAACATGGGAGCACGCAAATATATAAAACAATAAGAAACATAAGATAACTCATTGATAATAATACAATAATAGTAGGGGACTTGAACACCCCACTTACATCAATGGACACACTATCTAAGCTGAAAATCAACAAGGAAAAAATGGCATTGAATGACACTCTGTTCCAGATGGGCTTAACAAACATATTCAGAACATTTCATCCCAAAGCAGCAGAATACACATTCTTTTCAAGTGCACATGGGACATTCTCCAGAATAGATCACATACTAGGTCACAAATCAGGCCTCAACAAGCATGAAAGAATGAGATCATACCATGCATATTTACTCACCAGAACGCTATGAAACTTGAAGTAAACCACAAGAAAAAGTTTGGAAACACCACAAATACATTGAGGTTAAACAATATGCTACTAAAGAACAAACGGGTCAACCAGGAAATCAAAGAAGAAATAAAAAATACATAAAATAAATGCAAATGAAACCACAACAGTCCAAAACATTCGGGATGTGGCAAAAGCAGTGATAAGAGGGAAGTATATAGAAATACAAGCTTACTTCGATAAGCAAGAAAAATCTCAAATAAAAAACATAACTATACCTAAAGGCACTAGGAAAAGAACAACAAACAAAGACTGAAGCCAGTACATGATGGGAAATGATAAAAATGAGAGCAGAAATAAAGGATATAGAAATTTAAAAGAAAACATCAATGAAAGCAGGAACTGGATATTTGAAAAAAAATTGATAACCCCCTAGCCAGACTTACCAACAAGAAAAGAGAAAGGACCAGAATAAATAAAATCACAGAGAGGATAAATAGCAACCAATACCACAGAAATACATACAATTATAAGAGAATATGATGAAAAATTATATGCCAACAAATAGGAGAACCTAGAAAAAATGATAGATTCCTAAAAATTTATACACTAGAAAAGTGAAACAGGAAGAAATAGAAAACTTGAACAGACTGATAACCAAAGAAACTGAATCAGTAATAAAAAATCTCCCAACAAAAGTCCAGGCCAGAATGCTTCACACATGAATTCTACCAAACATTTAAAGAAGACTTAATACTTATTCCTCTCAAATTAAAAAAAAAAAAAAAAAAAGAAATGGAAAGAAACTTCCAAATTCGTTCCATGAGGCCAGCATTACCCTGATTCCAAAACCAGACAAAGACTCCAATAAAAAGGAGAACTACAGTCCAATATTGTTGATAGATATGGATGAAAAACTTTTCAACATGATACTAAAAAATCGAACCCAAAAATACTTTAAAAGAATCATTTACCATGATCAAGTGGGATTAATTCCTGGATTGCAAGTGTGGTTCAGTATTCACAAATCAATCAACATGATACACCACATTAATAAAAGAGAGGATATGAACCATATGATCCATTCAATAGATGCAGAAAAAGCATTTGATAAAGTACAACATCCATTCATGATTAAAAAAAAAAAACACCCTCAACAAAGTAGGGATGGAAGGAACAGGGAAGTCCACTCTCATCACTATTATTTAGCATAGTACTGGGAGTACCAAGATTGTGAGAACAACTCTATTACCCAAAGCAATCTGCACATTTAATGCAATCCCTATCACAGAACTACAAGAAACCATCCTAAAATTTGCATGGAACCACAACAGACCCAGAATAGCAAAAGTAATCCTGAAAAAGAAAAGAAAGCTGGTGGCATCACAATTCTGGACTTCAAGTTATATTACAAAGCTGCAGTGATAAAGACAGTATGGGGCGCCTGGGTGGCTCAGTTGGTTAAGCGACTGCCTTCGGCTCAGGTCATGATCCTGGAGTCCCGGGATCGAGTCCCGCATCGGGCTCCCTGCTCGGCGGGGAGTCTGCTTCTCCCTCGGACCCTCCCCCCTCTCATGTACTCTCTTTCTCATTCTCTCTGTCTCAAATAAATAAATAAAATCTTTAAAAAAAAAAAAAGACAGTATGGTACTGGCACAAAGACAGACACATAGATGAATGGAACAGGATAGGAAACTCAGAAATAAACCCACAATTACATGGTCAATTAATCTTCAACAAAGCAGTAAAGAACATCCAATGGAAAAAACACAGTCTCTTTAACAAATGATATTGGGTAAACTGGACAGCCACATGCAGAAGAATGAAACTGGACCACTTTCTTACACCATACACAAAAATAAATTCAAAATGCATGAAAGACCTAAATGTGAGACAGGAAACCATCAAAATTCTAAAGGAGAACACAGGCTGCAATCTCTTTGACATTGGTCATAGCAACTTCTTACTAGATACGTCTCTGGAGGCAAGGGAAACAAAAGCAAAAATGAACTATTGGGACTCCATCACAACAAAATCTTCTGCACAGTGAAGCAAACAATCAACAAACTAAAAGGAAACCTTCAGAATGGGAGAAGACATTTGCCAATGACATATCTGATAAGGGGTTAGCGTCAAAAATCTATAAAGAACTTTTAACAGTGAACACGCAACAAAAAATAATTCAGTCAAAAAATGGGCAGAAGACTTGAATAGACATTTTGCCATAGAAGACACAGTGATGGCCAACAGACACATGAAAAGATGTTCAACATCACTCATCATCTAGGAAATACAAATCAAAACTATAATGAGACATCACCTCGCACTAGGCAGAATGGCTAAAATAAATGACACAAGAAACAACAGTTGTTGGTGAGGATGCAGAGAAAGGGAAATCCTCTCACACTATTGATGGGAATGCAAACTGGTGCAGCCACTATGGAAAACAGTATGGAGTTGAAAATAGAACTACCTTACGACCCAGCAATTGCACTGCTAGGTATTTATCCAAAGGATACAAAAATACTGATTCAAAGGGATACATGCACCCTGATGTCAATAGCAGCGTTATTAATAATAGTAAAATTATAGAAAGAGCCCAAGTGTTCATGGACTGATGAATGGATAAAGAAGTGATAGATAGGTAATGAAATATTACTCAGCTATAAAAAAGAATGAAGTCTTGCCATATGCAATGACATGGATGGAGCTAGAGAGTATTATGGTAAGTGAAATAAGTCAGTCAGAGAAAGACAAATACCATATGATTTCACTCATACATGGAATTTAAGAGACAAAAGAAATGAACATGGGGGGGGGGAAGAGCAGCCAACTAAGAAACAGACTCTTTACTATAGAAAACAAACTGATGGTTACTGGAGGGGAGGTGGATGGGGGATAAGTTGAACAGGTAATGGGTATAGCAGGGGGCACTTATGATGAGTACCAGGTATTGTGTGTACATGTTGAATCACTAAATTCTACACCTGGTACTAATATTACACTCTATGTTAACTAACTGGAATTTAAATAAAAATTTGGAGAAGACAAAAAAATAACAGGGAAGATAATAGCAATACAGGCCTACCTGAAGATAAAAGAAAAATCTCAGATAAACCATCTAACCTTACACCTAAAGGAGCTAGAAAAAGAGGATCAACAACAAAAGAGAGGGAAGGAAATAATAAAAAGTAGAGCAGAAATAAATGACATACAAAATTTTAATAAACACAATAGAAGAGATCACTGAAACCAGGAGTATGTTCTTTGAAAAGATCAACAAAATTGAAAAACCTTTAGCAGACTTGAGAGAGAGAGAGAGAGAGAGAAGACTCAAATAAACAAAATCAGAAATGAAGGAGAAATTAAAAACTGACACCACAGAAATACAAAGGAATAGAAGATAATATTATGAAAAATTATATGCCAACAAATTGGATAAACTAGAAGAAAAAGATAACTTCCTAGAAGTTTAAAAAAATCATTCATCATGGGATGCCTGGGTGGCTCAGTCGGTTAAGTGTCTGCCTTCAGCTCAGGGTTCTGGGATTGAGCCCTGCATCAGCCTCACAAGCAGGGAGCCTGCTTCTCCCTCTCCCTCTGCCTGCTGCTCCCCCTGTTTGTGCTCTCTCTCTATGAAATAAATAAAATCTTAAAAAAAGAGAAAGTGGTCAAGTTTCATTCTTGTGCATGCTGCTGTCCGGTTTTCCCAGCACTAAACATTTAAGAGACTGTCTTTATCCATTCAGATATTCTTTCCTGCTTTGTTGAAGATTAGGTGACCATATAGTTGTGCTTTCATTTCTGGGTTTTCTATTCTGTTCCATTGATCTCTGTGTCTATTTTTGTGCCAGTACCATACTGTCTTGATGATCACAGCTTTGTAATATAGCTTGATGTCTGGAATTTTGATGCCTCTAGCTTTGCTTTTCTTTTTCAGGATTGCTTTGGCTCTTCAAGGTCTTTTGTGGTTCCATGCAAATTTTAAGATTGTTCTAGTTCTGCGAAAAATGCTAGTGGTATTTTATAGGGATTGCATTAAATACGTAGATTGCTTTAGGTAGTATAGACATTTTAACAACATTTGTTCTTCCAATCCATGATTATGGAATGTTTTCCCATTTCTTTGTGTCATCTTCAATTTCTTTCATCAGAATTTTATAGCTTTCAGAGTACAGGTATTTTGCCACCTTTGGTTAGGTTTATTCCTAGGTATCTTATAGGTTTTGCTCTAATTGTAAATTGGATTGATTCCTTGATTTATTTTTCCACTGCCTCATTATTGGTATATAGAAATACAACAGATTTCTGTACATTGATTTTGTATCCTGTGATGTTACTGAATTCATGTATCAGTTCTATCAGTTTTTTGATGGACTTCTTAGGGTTTCTATATAGAGTATCATGTCATTTGCAAATAGTGGAAGTTTTACTTCTTCCTTGTTGATTTTGATGCTTTTTATTTCTTTCTGTTGTGTAATTGCTGGGGCTACAACTCCCAGTTCTATGTTAAATAACAGTGACAAGATTGGAATCCCTGACTTGTTCCTGACTATTGAGGAAATGCTCTCACTTTTTCTCTATTCAGGATGATATTACCTGTGGGCTTTTTCATATATGGTTAAAAACCACTGGGATAGAGCAAATGGGCTCCTGGCTATACAGGCCTACCTCAACAAGCATGAAAATTCTCAATTAAACAACCTAACCTTACACCTAAAGAGCTAGAAAAATAACAACAAACAAAGCCTAATGCCAGCAGAAGGAAGGAAATAAGGAAAATTAGACAGAAATAAATTATATAGAAACTAAAACAAAAACAAAAACAGAAAATATCAATGAAACCAGGAGATGGATCTTTGAAAAAAATAGTAAATTTGATAGAGCCCTCACCAGATTCATCAAAAAGAAAAGAGAAAAGACCCGAGTAAATAAAATAACAAATGAAAGAGGAGAAATAACAAGCAGCACCACAGAAGTACAAACAATTATAAGAGAATATTAGGACAAACTATATGCCAACAAATTGGACAATCTGGAGGAAATGGATAACTTGCTACAAACAGATAAATTACCAAAAGTGAAACAGGAAGAAATATAAAACTGGAACAGACTAATAACTAGCAAAGAAATTAAATCAGTAATCAAAACACTTCCTTGAAACAAAAGTCCAGGGCCAGAATGCTTCACACATGAATTCTACCAAACATTTAAAGAAGAGTTAATACCTATTGTCAACCTATTCCAAAAAAAAGAGAGAGAGAGAAAGAAAGAAATGGAAGGAAAATTTCCAAATTAATTCTATGAGGCCAGCATTACCCTAATACCAAAACCAGATAAAGACTCTACTAAAAAAGAGAACTACAAGCCAATATCCCTGATGAACATGTATGCAGAAATTCTGAATGAAATACTACCAAACTTATCCCAATAGTACATTTAAAAAAAATCATTCACCATGATCATATGGGATTTATTCCTGCATTGCAAGGGTGGTTCAATATTTGTAAATCAATCACATTAATAAAAGAAAGGAAAAGATACATATGATCATTTTAATAGAAGCAGAAAAAGCAATTGACAAAGGTCAATATTCATTTATGATAAAATCCCTCAATAAAGTAGTTTTATATGGAATGTACCTCAAAATAATAAGGTCATATATGAAAAACCCACAGCTCATATCATCCTAAATGGGGAAAATCTGTTGCATTTCTTTACAGTAATAATGAAGGAGCAGAAAAAGAAATTAAGAAAATAATCCCTTTTACAATTGCACCAAAAAAATAAAATACCTAGGAATAACCTTAAGCAAGGAGGTGAAGGTCCTGTACTCTGAAAAGTATAAAACACTGGTGAAAGAGATTGAAGACAACAGAAGCAAATGGAAAGATAACTCCATGCTCATGGAATGGAAGAACAAATATTTTTTTAAATATGCATACCACCCAAAGCAATCTACACATTTAATGCAATTTCTTTCAAAATACCAACAGCATTTTTAACAGAACTAGAACAAACAATCCTAAAGTTTTAGGGAACCACAATAAACCCCCAAATAGCCAAAGCAATCTTGAAAAAGAAAAGCAAAACTGGAGGTATTCCAGATTTCAAGTTATACTACAAAACGGTAGTAATCAAAACAGTATTGTACTAACACAAAAATAGACGCAGATAAAATAGAATAGAATAGAAAACCCAGAATTAAACTTACAATTATATGGTAAATTAATCTTTGACTAAGGAAGGAAGAATATCCAATGGGGAAAAGATGGTCTCTTCAACAAATTGTGTTCAGAAAACTGGACATCTTCATGCAAAAGAATGAAACTGGACCACTTTCTTACACCAAACACATAAATAAATTCAATAGATTAAAGACCTAAGTGTGAGAGCTGAAACCACAAAAATCCTAGAAGAAAGGACACACAGTAGTTTCTCTGGGATTGGTTATAGCAACAGTTTTCTAGATATGTCTCCTGAGGCAAAGTAACCAAAGCAAAAATAAACTTGGGACTACATGAAAATAAATAGTTTCTGCATAACAAAGGAAACAATCAATAAAGCTAAAAGATAACCTACCAAATGGAAGAAGATATTTATAAATGACAAGTTTAATAATAGGTTAGTATCCAAAATATATAAATAACATATAAAACTCAATACCCACAAAACAAATAATCCAATTTAAAAATGGGCAGAAGACATGAGCAGTCATTTCTCCAAAGAAGACATCCAGAAGGCCAACAGACACATGAAAAAATGTTCAACATCACTCAGCATCAGGGAAATAGAAATCAAAATCAAAACCACAATAGATATCACCTCACATTCATCAGAATGTTTAAAATAAAAAACAGAAGAAACAAGTGTTGGAAAGGATGTGGAGAAAAATGATCCCCCTTGCTCTGTTGGTGGGAAGGCAAACTGGTGCAGCCACTGTGGAAAACTGTAGAATTTCCTCAGAAAGTTAAAAATAGAAGTACCCTATGATCCAGTAATCACACTACTAGGTATTTACTAAAAAACAAAAACAAAAAGCAAAATCAAAAACAAAAACCACACACACACACACACACACACACACTAATTCAAAAGGCTACAGGCACCCTCATGTTTATTACAGCATTATTTACTGTAGCCAAATTATGGTAGCATCTCGTGTCCACTGATAGATGAATGGATAAAGAAGATGTGATATATTGTGTGTGTGTGTGTTATATATTATATATTATATATATATTTAATGGAATATTACTGAGACATATAAAAGAATGAAATCCTGTATTTTGCAACATGATGGATAGAGACACTAAAATGCTAAGTGAAATAAGTCAGTCAGAGAAAGACAAATATGATATGATTTCACTCATATGTGGAATTTAAAAACAAAACAAATGAACAAAGTAAGAGACAAACCAAAACACAGACTCTTAATTATTGAGAAAAAAAATGATGGTTACTGAGTGGAAGTGGGTAGGACGATGGGTGAAATAGGTGAAGAAGATTAAGAATATACTTGTCATGATAAGCACTGAGTAATGTATAGAATTGTTGAATCAAAGGGAGAGGAGCAAGATGGCAGAGGAGTAGGAGACCTAAATTTAGTCTGGTCCCAGGAATTCAGCTAGATAGTTATCAAACCATTCTGAACACCTACAAACTCAACAGGAGATCAAAGGAAAGAATAATAGCAATTCTGTGAACAGAAAAGCAACCACTTTCTGGAAGGTAGGGTGTGCAGAGACATGAATCTGAGGTGATATTTGGGAAGACAGACTGCAGGGGGAGGGAGCCTCTGTCAGCCAGCTACCAGAAAGTGATACAGCAAGTGACATCACTCCAGTGGCTAAGCTGGGGGTGGAACTCTTGCTGGGACAGTGTGGTCTCAGGACCCTCGGGGTCACAGAAAGACTGGGGGTGCCTGAGTGTGGCAGAGCTCCCAGGTATTGGAGCAGAGAAGCCAGCTGCAAAGACAAAGCCAGAGAGTGGGCTCTCAGCTCAAGGTTGCCATAAACTGTGATTCTTGGCACAGTTGGGCCACTACTCTTTGAGCAGGGACCCAACAAGTGGCAAATCCAGGGAGACTCTCCTTCCTCCCCTGGGAGGAGCGGCACGGGAGTGCACCTCAGGAATCTGCTGGGTTTAGAGACTCCAAACGGGGTTGTGTGCCAGAGATAGAAATGATCAGTCACAGGCCGAGTGAGCATGGTGAGTGGCTGGAGACCAGGGAAATGGGAGTGATTGACTGCTTTTCTTTGAGGGCTTACTGAGAAGTGGGACTCCAGGTTCACAGCTCCTCCAGGGTGAGAGATTGGGAAGTCACCATTTTCATTCTTGTCCTCCAAAGCTCTATGGAAAGCTTTCAGGGAACAAAAGCTACCGAGAGCAAACCCAAGCAGATTACTTAGCCTAGCCCCTGGCAAGGGTGGTGCAATTCCACCTTGGGGAAAGACATTTGAGAACCACTGCAACAGGCCCCTCCCCCAGAAGATTAGTAAGAACATCCAGCCAAGACCAAGTTTACCAATCAATAAGAACTGCAAAACCCAGCGCTAGGGGAATACAGCACATATAATTCATGGCTTTTTCCCCCATGATTCTTTAGTCTTTCAAAGTTAATGTTTATAATTTTCTGTATTTTTTCTTTTTCTATTTTTTAAAATTTTTATTCTTTCTTTTTTCAACCAACATATTACCTTATCAATTCCTTTTTTAAAAATTTTTTAAATTTTCATTTCTATGGTCATATTCTATTCCTAAGTTTTTCTAACTTTAAAATTTTCGGATACAGTTTCTTCTAGCAGACCACAATATATCCTAAATCTAGTGTATGGCTTTGTTCTAGTCTCGCACCTGATCATATTCTCTCCTTTTTTTCTTTTTAATTTTTTTCTTTCTTTTTTCAACCTTCTTATCTTATCAGTTCCTTTTTAAAAATCGTTTTTAATTTTCATCTTCACAGTCATATTCCATTCCTTCATCATATTTACCCTTATTTTTGTATATATATGTTTTCTTTTTTTAAAATTTTGGGAGTCAGTTTCTTCTAAAAGACCAAAATACACTCAAAATCTAGTGGGTCGCTCTGGTCTATTCACCAGCCTGATCATATTCTTTCTTTTTTTTTTTTTTTTCATTTCTTTTCCCCCTGGTTTCGGGTCTCCTCTGATTTGTTTAGTGTATATTTTCCTTCTAGGATTTTGTTCTCTCATTCATCTATTCATCTCTGGACAAAATGACAAAATGGAAAAACTCACCTCAAAAAAAAGAACAATAGGCAGTACCGACTGCCAGGGACCTAATCAATACGGACATTAGTAAGATGCCGGAACTAGAGTACAGAATGATGATTATAAAGATACTAGCTGGGCTTGAAAAAAGCATAGAAGATACAAGAGAATCCATTTCTGGAGAAATAAAACTAAAATCTAACCAAGTCGAAATAAAAAAGGCTATTAATGAGGTGCAATCAAAAATGGAGGCTCTAACTGCTAGGATAAATGAAGCAGAAGAAAGAATTAGTGATATAGAGGACCAAATGATGGAGAATAAAGAAGCTGAGAAAAAGAGAGAGAAACAACTACTGGATCACAAGGGCAGAATTCAAGAGATAAGTGATACCAAAGGACAAAACAATATTAAAATAATTGGGATCTCAGAAGAAGAAGAGAGAGGGCAGAAGGTGCAAATTATAGAGGAAAACTTCCCTAATTTGGGGAAAGAAACAGGCATCAAAATCCAGGAGACCCAGAAAACCCCCCTCAAAATCAATAAAAATAGGTCAACACCCCAACATCTAATAGTAAAACTCACAAGTCTCAGAGACAAAGAGAAAATCCTGAAAGCAGCTCAGGACAAGAGGTCTGTAACCTACAATGGTAGAAACATTAGATTGCAAGCAAACCTATCCACAGAGACCTGGCAGCCCAGAAAGGACACTGGCATGATATAATCAGGGTACTAAACAAGAAAAATATGCAGCCAAGAATACTATATCCAGCTAGGCTGAAACTAGAAGGAGAGATAAAAAGCTTCCAGGACAAACAAAAACTAAAAGAATTTGCAAACACGAAACCAGCCCTACAAGGATTGCCACCCCAGCTTTCTTTTGGTGTCCATTAGCATGGTAATAGATCACATCCTGGGTCACAAATCAGATCTCAAACAGTACCAAAAGATTGGGATCATTACTTGCATATTTTCGGACCACAGTGCTTTGAAACTAGAACTCAATCACAAAAGGAAAGTTGGAAAGAACTCAAATACATGGAGGCTAAAGAGCATCCTACTAAAGAATGAATGGGTCAAGCAGGAAATTAAAGAAGAATTTTAAAAATTCATGGAAACAAATGAAAATGAAAACACAACTGTTCAAAATCTTTGGATGCAGCAAAGGCGGTCCTAAGAGGAAAGTACATAGCAATACAAGCCTTTCTCAAGAAACAAGAAAGGTCTCAAATACACAACCTAACCCTACAACTAAAGGAGCTGGAGAAAGAACAACAAATAAAGCCTAAACCCAGCAGGAGAAGAGAAATAATGAATATCAGAGCAGAAATCAATGAATTACAAACCAGAAGAACAGTAGAACAGACCAACGAAACTAGGAGCTGGTTCTTTGAAAGAATTAATAAGATTGATAAACCCCTGGCCAGACTTAACAAAAAAAAAGAGAAAGGACCCAAATAAATAAAATAATGAATGAAAGAGGAGAGATCAACAACCAACACCAAAGAAATACAAACAATTATAAGAACATATTATGAGCCAATATATGCCAGCAAATTAGACAATATGGTAGAAATGGATGCATTCCTAGGTATGTATAAACTACCAAAACTGAACCAGGAAGAAATAGAAAACACGAACAGACCCTAACAAGTAAGGAAATTGAAACAGTAATCAAAATTCTACCAACAAACAAGAGCCCAGGGCCAGATGGCTTCCCAGGGGAATTCTACCAAACATTTAAAGAAGAATTAATACCTATTCTTCTGAAACTGTTCCAAAAAATAGAAATGGAAGGAAAACTTCCAAACTCATTTTATGAGGACATCATTACCTTGATCCCAAAACCAGACAAAGACCTCATCAAAAGGGAGAATTACAGACCAATATCCTTGATGAACATGGATGCAAAAATTCTCACCAAAATACTAGCCAATAGGATCCAACAGTACATTAAAAGGATTATTCACCACGACCAAGTGGGATTTATTCCTGGGCTGCAAGGTTGGTTCAACATCTGCAAATCAATCCATGTGATACAATACATTAATAAAAGAAAGAACAAGAACCATATGATCCTCTCAATAGATGCAGAAAAAGCATTTGACAAAATACAGCATCCTTTCTTGATTAAAACTCCTCACATCGTAGGGATAAAGGGTACATACCTCAATATCATAAAAGCCATCTATGAAAACCCACAGCGAATATCATTCTCAATGGGGAAAACCTGAGAGCTTTCCCTTGAGGTCAGGAACATAGCAGGAATGTCCACTCTCACCACTGTTGTTCAACGTAGTACTGAAATTCCTAGCCTCAGCAATCAGACAACAAAAAGAAATAAAAGGCGGGGCGCCTGGGTTGCTCAGTCAGTTAAGCGGCTGCCTTTGGCTCAAGTCATGATCCCAGAGTCCTGGGATCAAGCCCCATGTCGGGCTCCCCACTCAGTGGAGAGCCTACTTCTCCCTCTCCCTCTGCCTGCCTCTATGCCTACTTGTGCTCTCTCTCTCTCTGTCAAATAACTAAATAAAATCTTTAAAAAAAAAAAAAGAAATTAAAGGAATCCAAATTGGCAAAGAAGAAGTCAAACTCTCACTCTTTGCAGATGATATGATACTTTATGTGGAAAACCCAAAAGACTCCACCCCAAAACTGCTAGAACTCATACAGGAATTCAGTAAAGTGACAGGATATAAAATCAATGCACAGAAATCAGTGGCATTCCTATACACCAACAACAAGACAGAAGAAAGAGAAATTAAGGAGTTGATCCCATTTACAATTGCACCCAAAACCATAAGATACCTAGGAATAAATCTAACCAAAGAGGCAAAGGATCTGTACTCAGAAAACTATAAAATACTCATGAAAGAAATTGAGGAAGACACAAAGAAATGGGAAAACATTCCATGCTCATGGATCGAAGAATAAATATTGTGAAGATGTCAATGCTACCTAGAGCAATCTACACATTCAATGCAATCCCCATCAAAATACCATCCACTTTTTTCAAAGAAATGGAACAAATGATCCTAAAATTTGTATAGAACCAGAAAAGACCCCGAATAGCCAGAGGAATGTTGAAAAAGAAAAGCAAAGCTGGCGGCATCACAATTCCAGACTTCCAGCTCTATTACGAAGCTGTCATCATCAAGACAGTATGGTACTGGCACAAAAACAGACACATAGATCCATGGAACAGAATAGAGAGCCCAGAAATGGACCCTCAACTCTATGGTCAACTAATCTTTGACAAAGCAAGAAAGAATGTCTAATGGAAAAAAGACAGTCTCTTCAACAAATGGTGTTGGGAAAATTGGACAGCCACATGCAGAAGAATGAAACTGGACCATTTCCTTACACCACACACAAAAATAGACTCCAGATGGTTGAAAGATCTCAATGTGAGACAGGAGTCCATCAAAATCCTAAAGGAGAACACAAGCAGCAACCTCCTCAACCTCAGCTGCAGCAACTTCTTAGAAACATCACCAAAGGCAAGGGAAGCAAGGGCAAAAATGAACTATTGGGACTTCATCAAGATAAGAAGCTTTTGCACAACAAAAGAAACAGTCAACAAAACCAAAAGACAACCGACAGAATGGGAGAAGATATTTGCAAATGACATATCAGATAAAGGGCTAGTATCCAAAATCTATAAAGAACTTATCAAACTCAACATCCAAAGAACAAATGATCCAATCAAGAAATGGGCAGAAGACATGAACAGACATTTTTCCAAAGAAGACATCCAAATGGCCAACAGACACATGAAAAAGTGCTCAACATCACTCAGCATCAGGGAAATCCAAATCAAAACCTCAATGAGATACCACCTCACACCAGTCAGAATGGCTAAAATTAACAAGTCATGGAACGACAGATGCTGGCGGGGATGCAGAGAAAGGGGAACCCTCTTACACTGTTGGTCGGAATGCAAGCTGGTGTAGCCACTCTGGAAAACAGTATGGAGTTTCCTCAAAAAGTTGAAAATAGGGCGCCTGGGTGGCTCAGTTGGTTAAGCGACTGCCTTCAGCTCAGGTCATGATCCTGGAGTCCCAGGATCGAGTCCCGCATCAGGCTCCCTCCTCAGCAGGGAGTCTGCTTCTCCCTCTGATCCTCCTCCCTGTCATGCTCTCTATCTCTCATTCTTTCTCTCTCAAATAAATAAATAAAATCTTTACTAAAAAAAGTTGAAAATAGAGCTACCCTATGATCCAGCAATTGCACTACTGGGTATTTACCCCAAAGATAGAAATGTAGGGATCTGAAGGGGTATGTGCACCCTGATGTTTATAGCAGCAATGTCCACCATAGCCAAACTGTGGAAAGAGCCAAGATGTCCATTGACAGATGAATGGATAAAGAAGAACTGATATATATATATATATATATATATATATATATATATATATGTACAATGGAATGTTATGCAGCCATCAAAAGGAATGAGATCTTGCCATTTGCAATGACATGGATGGAACTGGAGGGTGTTATGCTGAGCGAAATAAGTCAGAGAAAGACATGTATCATATGACCTCAGTGATATGAGGAATTCTTAATCTCAGGAAACAAACTGAGGGTTGCTGGAGTGGTGGGGGGTGGGAGGGGTGGGGTGGCTGGGTGATAGACATTGGGGAGGGTATGTGCTATGGTGAGCGCTATGAATTGTACAAGACTGTTGAATCACAGATCTGTACCTCTGAAACAAATAATACAATATATGTTTTAAAAAAGAAGAAGAAGAAGATAGCAGGAAGGAAAGAATGAAGGGGTGGAAATCAGAGGGGGAGATGAACCATGAGAGACAATGGACTCTAAAAAACAGACTGGGGTTTCTAGAGGGGAGAGGGGTGGGAGGATGGGTTAGCCTGGTGATGGGTATTAAAGAGGGCACGTTCTGCATGGAGCACTGGATGTTATGCACAAACAATGAATCATGGAACACTACATCAAAAACTAATGATGTAATGTATGGTGAGTAACATAACAATAAAAAATTTAAAAAAAAGAATTCCTCATATCAGTGAGGTCATATGATAAAAAAAAGAACACATACAATTAGTATTTGAATTTAATAAAGTTTCAGGTTATAAAATAAATATACAAACATCTAATAATGAAATATCAAAAGAGAAATTAATAAAACAATCCCATTTATTTTTATTTTTATTTTTTTTTAAGATTTTATTTATTTTATTTGAGAGAGAGAGAATGAGAGACAGAGAGCATGAGAGGGAAGAGGGTCAGAGGGAGAAGCAGACTCCCCGCCGAGCAGGGAGCCCGATGCGGGACTCGATCCTGGGACTCCAGGATCATGACCTGAGCTGAAGGCAGTCGCTTAACCAACTGAGCCACCCAGGCGCCCAGCACAATCCCATTTATAATTGCATCAAAAAGAATGAAATACTTAAAAATAAATTCAGTGAAGGTGGTTAAAGACCTGTATATTGAAAACAAGACATAAATGAAAGAAATAAAAGACACAAATGAATAGGAAGGTATTCCATGCTCATGGATTGGGAAAATTAACATTGTTACAATTTCCATACCACCAAAAACAATTAACAGATTCGTTGCAATCCCTATAAAAATTTCTTTTTTTAATCTCTCAAAAGAATAAGTTCAGTTTATTTATATAATAAAATACTGATGAAAATAATCTACATCTGCCTACACGGATAAATCTCAAAAGCAATGGTGAATTAAAAGTCATTTGCAAGAAAATATATACAATATAACATTCATGTAAAATGTTAAAATATAAAGCAATTCTTAACAATCTATGGATAATCACTACAGCAAGAATACAGAAATATTAAAAGTACAAAGACACCAAATTTGCAATCACCCAATAGAGAGCTTTCTGTGGTGATGGAAATGTTTTATAGCTGCATTAACCCCAACAGGTAACCACTAATTAGGGAACTATCCTGAAAGTCCAAGACAACAATTTGTGATTTCACTGAGGTATCACTGAACAATGTACACGTAGAGCTTGGTATTCAGAGCTAGTCACTTACCTATTCCCTGAGCCTAAGCAACCATTAATTCTTTAATAATGATCTCAGATTTTATTTGAAATTTTAAATATAACAGTGGTATAACAGATCCACAAATAACTTAGGGTATACCCTACTGTGTGTGTCAAGGACTTATTTATTCAAACATTATATAAAGAGTTTCAAAAGATCCTTGGGCTGTCTTCAAAAATCATTCATTCTAGTATTTTCCTCTTAAGGGAAAAATAAAGACACCAGAACCTTATAATTAAAACATCTTAATTTGATTATTCATTTCTAAAATTTTTGTAGAAGATACATTCTGAGTAAAATTAAGAGTTTTAGGCAGTTTAAGAAATAGGGCTTATGGGACACCTGGATGGCTCAGTCGTTAAGCATCTGCCTTCTGCTCAGGTCATGATCCCGGGATCCTGGGATCTAGCCCCGCATTGGGCTCCCTGCTCCATGGGAAGCCTGCTTCTCCCTCTCCCGCTCCCCCTGCTTGTGTTCCCTCTCTTGCTGTCTCTCTCTCTGTCAAATAAATAAAATAAAATCTTAAAAAAAGAAATAAGGCTTAGGTCCAATTATTTATATTTAAAAGAAAAAATAAACCAAATTTGTTAATGGTGTGGAAAAAAGCATCACATTTGAAGTATAGTTGTGAAGAAATTTTTGTGATCTACAGTTCAGTCAGAGAATATTCCATGGCAACAGTCCCATCCTATTGTGTACTATCTTAGAGATTCTCTCTTGGAGAGATAGAAGGAGGTGTAGTAGGACGAATTTAAACAGTATCCAACAAACACTTCACTGTATTTGCTTCATACTTTTTTTTTTTTTTTGGAACTGCTTCTGGAATCCTTTTTCTATTTGAAAATCAGAGAATTCAAGAAACATAAATATGTAAAATGATATCCTCTTCTCAGTTTTGAAGCGAGTGTGTGTTCCTTGTAATTCATACTGACTGCACACCTGCGCTTAGGCAGAGACACTGCTGGGTTTTCTTTCTTTTTTGGAGAACAAGAAAGTTTACTGATTTTCACTACAGGATACAAGGGGACATTGGTGATATCCTTCAGGCTAAAATGAAGTGAGCAGTGAGTTTTAGGTAGTGCACTGATAGTTGTTTTTGTAAGCTTAGAATCTTCCATCTCTTTTTCATCTCCATATTTTAGTGCTTTTTTAGGTTGAGACCTGGTGACTGGGCTCCTATCTGATTCACTGGAGAGATCTTGACTCTACTTGCAAGTGGGCAAATGGAGGTCGTCAGAATCATCTCCTGAACTACTTGATTCACAGATGCTCACTTCAAACTCATTGTTTTCTTCTCTGTTAGAATCGTTGCTCATTTTTTGTCGGAAAGGAGTGAGATGAATACCCTCTTCCAAATTAAAATTGTAAGCATCACTGGAAGTGACAGATTCATCCAACTTTTTTTTTTTGGAAACAGTTTTTTTTTTTTTATTTTCACTTTTGCTCCCTTCATACTTTGATACAGATTTTGATTTTCTCCTGTTAGCTTTTCTTTTCTCCTTTTCTTCCTTGTGCACCTCTATGCTTACTTTTAGTTTGTTCAAGTTTATATTCTAAAATGTTTTCTTTTGTTTTAGTAGGTCTTCCTGGGTCAATCAACTTTGGCGATAAGTTAATTTGATCCTTATTTTATTGACAAACACTTTGTTCTACGTTTTCAGGGTCTACACATCTAATTCTTTTGGATTCAAAGGGCTGCACTGAGAAATGACTGATTTCAAAATCATCCAAGGTATTGAACTGACATAGATTGTTAAAATGTTTCTTTAAACTTCAGTGGACAGATACAGTTCTAGGTAAGACATTATCAACAGATTTATCTTCATCTGAATCCAAATCAAATCCTAGTCTATCTTGAGAAATAGGTATTTGCTCTTCTATTTGGAATGATTGTCCTTGTCTTGGAAGGTGAGCTTCCTGAAGAGGAACTTGTGTTATATCCTTCACAAATAAATTCCCAGAGTTGTTGTCGCTATTGGAGTTCATTCCAGAGGGACATATTTCCTGGTTCTGAGAAGTTTCTTCTGTTCGTTGTGAAGTCAGTTTTTCTTTCAATGCATATAGCTGACACGTGAGGTAGTAACATTCTTTTCTAAGTTGGAGGATGGTATCTTGGGCTTTTCTCACTTTGGATTTTTCATTTTCCAAAGCTAAAACTAACATTCTGTTGTTGTCATGGTAGTTTTTTAGCAGTATAGAAGTGTTGGAGATTATTTGGCATGGTGCAGTTATAAAAGAATTTTGTTTGCCAATCTCTGCCAAATTTTTATTCCTTTTCTCTTCCATCCATTCCTTTATGTCTTCAAGATTGTCTTGAAAGGACTTTTTAAGGCACCTTTCCTTGGCCACCACTTCTGCCACAGCTGTCGCTCTCCTTCTTACATTCTAAGGTTCCGTGAGGCTGTCCAGCTGGTGTATCCCACACTTTGGACCCTCTGGGTCTAGGTTCCATCTACTATCCCCTATCAAAATTTCAATGGCATTTTTCACAGAAATAGCAGACAATCTTAAAATTTGTATGTATCTGCTAAACATCATGAATGCCCAAAACAATGTTGAGAAAGAAGAACAAAGATGGAGACATCACATTCTTTATTTATAAGTGTATTACAGGGTATAGCAATTAAAACAGTATGATATTGTCAAGAAACAGACACACAAATCAATGGAACAAAATAGAAAGCTCACAAATAAACCCACCTGAATTTTATGACAAAGAATCTATGTATGTACAATGGGGAAAGTATAATCTCTTCAGTAAATGGTGTTGGGGAAACTGGACAGCCTCATGCAAAAGAATGAAACTAGACTATTATCTTACACCGTACACAATGAACTCAAATGTTTTAGACTTAAAAGGAAGACCTAAAAACATAAAACTCCTAGAATAAAACACACACAATAAGTTCCTTGACATTGGTTCTGGCAATGATCTTGTGCCTGACCATAAAAGAAAGGTAAAAAAAAAAAAAAAAAAAAACAAAAAAAAAAAAATGGAACTATATCAAACTGAAAAACTTCTGCTCAGCAAAGGAAACCAAGAAAATGATAAAGAAACCTACTGAATGATGGGGTATCTGGGTGGCTTAGTTGGTTAAGCATCTGCCTCTGGCTCGGGTCATGATCCCAGGATCCTGGGATTGAGCCCACCATCGAGCCCTGCATAAAGCCCCACATGAGCAGGGAGCCTGATTCTCCCTCTCCCTCTGCCACTCCCCCTGCTTGTTCTTTCTTGCTTAAATAAATTAAAAATCTTTTTTAAAAAAAAGAAACCTACTGAATGAAAGAAAATATTTGCAAGTCATATCTGGTAAAGGACTAATATCCATAATATATAAAGAACTCATAGAACTCAACAGCAAAAAAAATCTGATTGAAAAATTGTCAGAGGACCTGAATAGACTTCTTTTTTGCAAATAAGACATATAGTGGCCAACAGGCCTATGAAAAGATGCTCAACATCACTAATTATCAGGGAAATGCAAAACAAATTCACAACAAGATACCACCTCACATCTGTTAGAATGGCTAGTATCAAAAAGACCAGAAATAATGAGTGTTGGCTAATATGTGGAGAAAAGGGGACTCTCATGTACTGTTGGTGGGAATTTAAATTGGTGCAACCACTATTTAAAACAATATGATTTCTTCCCAAAATGAATAATGAAACTACCATCTTATCCAACAATTCCACTACAATGTTTTTATCTGGAAAAATAAAATGAAAACACTACTTCTAAAAGATATGTCCACCCCTATGTTCATTACAGTATTATTTACAATATCCAAGATATGGAAATACCTAAGTGTCCATCAGTGGATGAATGGATAACAAAGATGTGGTATATAAATGCAATGTAATACTACCCAGCCATTAAAAAAGAATGAAATATCGCCATTTGTGACAACACTGATGGATCTTGGGGGAATTATGGTAAATGAAATAAGTCAGACAGAGAAAAACAAATACTATATTTCACTTATATGTGGAATCTAAAACCAAAACAAAATTCATTGATACAGAGAACAGAACTGTAAGTGCTAGAGTGGAGGGGGCTTTGGGCTGGGTGAAATGGCTAAAGGGGGTCAAGAAGTAAAAAGTTTCAAATATAAAATACATGTTATGGAGATGTAATGTACAGCACAGAGACTATAGCCAATAACACTGTAGTACATATTTGAAAGTTGCCAAGAAAGTAAATCCTAAAAGTTCTCATCACAAAAAAATTATAACTTTGTATGGTGAAAAATGATAACTAGGCTTATTGTGGTGATCATTTAGCAGTGTAGGCAGATATTGAATCATTATGTTTTATACCTGAAACTAATATAATATTATATGTCAATTATACTTCAATTAAAAAAAAAAAAACTTCAGGTCAGGGTTAAAAAAAATCAAATTACCACCTATACAAATGAAGAAAGAGCATTTGACAAAATTCAACATGCGTTCTTACTAAAACTCTCAATAAGTTGAGTATAGAAGGAATGTATCTTAAATGAAGGCTAAATATGACAAACCCACAGCTAACATAATACTTAATGGTGAAAAGTTGAAAAATTTTCCGCTTAAGAGATCAGGAACAAGATATGAATGACCACTCGAACCACTCTTAATTATCTTAGTACTGGATGTCCTAGCCAGAGCAATCAGATAAAAACAAGAAATAAAAAGCATCTAAATCACAAAGGAAGAAGTAAAATTATCTTTGTTTGCAGATGACATGATTTATATATTGAAAATCCTACAGATTCCACCAAAAAACTTTTAGATCTAATCAATAAATGCCATAAAGTTGCAGGATATAAAATCAACATTAAAAAATCAATAATGTTTCCATACACTAACAACAAAATATATTAAAAATAAATAAAGTGAACAATCCCATTTACAAAAGCTTCAAAAAAACACTTTAGGAATAAATTTAACCAAGGAGGTGAAAAATCTCTACACTGAAAACTGTGACATTGGTGAAAAATTTGAATAAGACATAAATAAAGGAAATATCATGTTCATGGCTTATAGAATTAATATTGTTAAAATATCCCTACTACCCAAAATCATCTGTACATTGAATGCAATCGTTGTAAGATTCAAGGGGAATTTTTATAAAAATAGAAAAAAAATCCTAAAATTTATGTGAAACCACAGAGGGTTGTGAACAGAAGATTGAGAAAGAAGAACAAAGCAGAAGACATTATGTTTCCTGATTTTAAACTATATTACAAATCTATAGTAATCAAAACAGTATACTATTGGCATGAAAATAGATATATGGAAGAGAATCAAGAGCCCATAAATAAACCCATGCACATCTGTTCAACTAATATTTGACAAGGGGTTCAAGAATATTTAATGGTGAAAAGATCATTTCTTCAGTAAATGGTACTGGGAAAATTGGATGTTTACATGCAAAAGAATGAAATTGGACCACTATTTACACCATTCACAAAAATTAACCTGAAATATATTAAAGACTATATGTATGACCTGAAATCATAAAATTTCTAACAACAACAACAAAAACAAAGGCGAACACATCCTTGACATTGGTCTTGGAAATTATTTTTGGACATGACACCTAAAGGACAAGCAATAAAAGGACAAATAATTAAGTGGGATTATGTCAAAATGAGAAGGTTTTTTAGATAGTGAAAGAAAATAATCAGATTCAAGAAGATGGTAGTGAAGTAGGAGGACCCTAGGCCCATCTCTTCCATGAACTCAACTAAATAACTATAAACTCATCCTAAATACCCCAAAAATCAATCTGAACACTGACAGAAGAAACTCCATAATGTAAGGGAGAGAAGAGGCCACGTGGAAGAAGGTAAGACATACAGGGACTGCAGGTGATACAGAGGAGAGGGAGCAGTGGGTGAGGAGAAGGGCAAGAGAGAGAGGAGCATACTGGGAAATGTATAAGGAGAACATTTCCCCAAAGCAATTGGTTTGGAAAGTGAAAGGAGCTGAATTATCTGAATCCTTAACAACCAGCAGGGCTTAAGAGTTTTAAAGAACAGTGGGCTTGGCTGGTATTAGCCTGGCGGGCACTGTGCTGCTCCTGGAGAGAAGGCAGGCAAACAACCTGGGGGCAGACAAAGTGGAAACAGTGATCTGAAGAATGCCTGGGGCACACTAGGAGGAGATTATTCGCTCAAAGTGCTTCCCTGAAAGGCAGCATTCAGGGAGACTCCTCTCCAGGAACAAAGGAGTTGACCGGTGCCATTTCCCTCCCCCTCCCCTCAGCATAAACACAGAGCTACCTGGGGGAATCAGCTCAGGGCTGATACAGGCCGCCTAACTTGGTTACATCAAGTCCCACACCCATGTGCTCTGGTGTGATCGCCCTTCTCTCTCAAGCTCACCTCAGTACCAGTGCTGCAGGCCACTCCTCCAGAAGACCAGCACAGGCCCCTGCCCAAACCACTTCCCTAAACCCTGGAGTTTTAAAGGTCAGCAGGCTTGCCTGGGATAAAACCAGGAAGGCACTGCGCTGCTCCTGGAGAGAAAGCAGGCAAAAACCTGGAGGCAAACAGCATGGAAACAGCAATCTGAATAATGCCTGGAGTTCATGTAGTGGGGGGCAAGGGGTTTATTCACACCTCTGGGAGTGCTTCCCTGAGTGCAGCATTCAAGAACGTGCCTCTCCAGGGAGAAAGGACCTGGTCAGTGCCATTCCCCCCACTCTCACCCCTCAGCATACACACAGAGGCACTTGCTAGTAGCAGCACAGAGCTCACACTGGCTGCCTAACTTGCTTACACCAAGCCACACACCCTGCTCTCTGGTGGAGCTGCCCTTCTCAGTCAAGCTTGCTTCAGTTCCAGCATGGCAGGCCCCTCCCCCAGAACCAGCACAAAATCCAACCCACACCACATCTCCCAATCAGAGATCTGCAATGCCTCAGTTATAGTGGAACTAGTATCAGGTCTCATTTCACAAGCAAACCAGAGTACAGCTAGTTAAAACTTGCCACATTCTGGGGCGCCTGGGTGGCTCAGTCGTTAAGCGTCTGCCTTCGGCTCAGGTCATGATGCCAGGGTCCTGGGATCGAGCCCCGCATCGGACTCCCTGCTCGGCCGCAAGCCTGCTTCTCCCTCCCCCACTCCCCCTGCTTGTGTTCCCTCTCTCGCTGTGTCTCTCTCTGTCAAATAAATAAAATATTAAAAAAAAAAAACTTGCCACATTCTGACCAAGAAACAAACACTGCCTGCAGCAGGCAAGGAGAGCCTCTGCAGACGACTGGCCTGAGGGACAGAGCAGCCAAAACACAACAGCAGAGCACAGGCAGCACACACCAGAGTCTCTAGGAAGCACCAGGTTCTGGACACTACATAGCCTCTTCATAAAGCCATTACCTTCAGGAGCAGAAGCATAACTGGCTTTTCTAATACATGAAAGAAGAAGGCAGAGATTTAGATAAAATGCCAGGAAAAGAAATTTATCCCAAATGAAAGAACAAGTTAAGGCTATAGCCAGAGATCTAAGTGAAACAGATATAAGTAACACACCTGATGGAGAATTTAAAGGAAAAATCATAAGGATATTCACTGGGCTTGAGATAAGAATAGAAGATATCAAAAAGATCCTTACCACAGAGATAAAAGAGTTAAAAAAATCGATCAGAAATGAAGAAAGCAACAAATGAGATTGTAAACAGGTTTGATGCAATAACAGCAGGCTGGAAGAAGCAGAGGAATGAATTAGTGATATAAAACACAAAATAGTGGAAAATAATGAAGCTGAACAAAAGAGAGAAAGAAGACTTATGGAATACGAGAATAGACTTAGGGAACTCAGTGACTCCATCAAACATAATGACAATCATATTATAGGAGTCCCAGAAGAAGAAGAGAGAGGAAAGTGTGCAGAAAATTTATTTGAGGAAATGATAGTTGAAATCTTCCCTAATCTGAGGCAGGAAACAGACATCCAGATCCAAGAGGCACAGAGAACTCCCATCAAAATCAACAAAAGCAGGCCAACACCAAGACATATTGTAATTAAATTTGCAAAATATGCTAATAAAGAAAAAATCTTAAAAGCAGCAAGAAAAAGTCATTCACTTACAAGGAAGACCCATAAGGCTAGCTGCAGATTTCTCAACAGAATCTTTGCAAACCAGAAGAGAGTGACATGATATATTCAAAGTGCTGAATACGAAAAATCTACAGCCTACAATACTCTATCCAGCAAGGCTACCATTCAGAATAGAAGGAGAGATAGAGTTTCCCAAACAAACAAAAACTAAAGGTGTTCTTGAAGCCATCCCTGCAAGAAATATTAAAGGGGATTCTGAGTGGAAAGGAAAGACCAAAAATGACAAAGACAAGAAAAGATCAAAGAAAATCTCCAGAAACAACAACAAAACAAGTAATAAAATGGCACTAAATACGTATCTGTCAATAATTACTCTGAACACAAATGGACTAAATGCTCAAATCAAAAGACATAGGTTGTATGAATGGATTAAAAAGAAAAAAAAAAAACTAGACCCATCTATATGATGCCTACAAGAGAGTCACTTTAGACATAAAGACATGGCAGATTGAAAGTGAAAAGATGGAGAAATATTTATCATGCAAAAGAATATCAAAAGAAAGCCAGGGGCGCCTGGGTGGCTCAGTTGGTTAAGCGACTGCCTTCGGCTCAGGTCATGATCCTGGAGTCCCGGGATCGAGTCCCGCATCGGGCTCCCTGCTCGGCAGGGAGTCTGCTTCTCCCTCTGACCCTCCTCCCTCTCATGCTGTCTCTCATTCTCTCTCTCGCAAATAAATGAAATCTTAAAAAAAAAAAAAAAAGAAAGCCAGAGCAGCTATACTTATATCACACAAACTAGACTTTAAAACAAAGATTATAACAAGAGACAAAGAAGAACACTATATAGAATAAAGGAGATAATCCAACAAGAATATCTAACAAATGTAAATATTTATGCACCCAACATGAGAGCACCCAAATATATAAAACAATTAATAACAAATAAAAAAGGAACTCCTTGATAATAATACAATAATAGTAGGGGACTTGAACACCCCACTTACATCAATGGACAGATTATCTAAGGAGAAAATCAACAAGGAAACAATGGCTTTAAATGACACTCTGGACCAGATGGACTTAACAGATATATTCAGAACATTTCATTCTAAAGCAGCAGAATACACATTCTTTTCAAGTGCACATGGGGTATTCTCCAGAATAGATGACATACTAGGTCACAAATCAGGCCTCAACAAATACAAAAAGACTGAAATTACACTATGCATCTTTTCTGACAATATTGCTATGAAACTTGAAGTCAACCATAAGAAAAAATCTGGAAAGACCACAAGTACATGGAGGTTAAACAAAATGCTAACAAACAATGAATAGGTCAACCAAGAAATCAAAGAAGTAATAAAAAATACATGGGAAAAATGAAAATGAAAACAAAACTGTCCAAAACCTTTGGGATTCAATGAAAGCCATCCTAGGAGGGAAGGACAGAGCAATAATGGCCTACAACAAGATGCAAGAAAAATCTCAAATGAAC
This sequence comes from Neomonachus schauinslandi, assembly GCF_002201575.2. Lineage (NCBI taxonomy): Eukaryota > Metazoa > Chordata > Mammalia > Carnivora > Phocidae > Neomonachus > Neomonachus schauinslandi. The sequence goes on along the minus strand of NC_058419.1, from coordinate 73,132,715 downwards.
AACCTAAACTTACACCTAAAGGAGCTAGAAAAAGAAAAACAAATTAAGCCTGAAGCCAAAACAGAAAGTAAATAAATAATAAAGATTAGAGCAAAAATAAATGATATAGAAACTAAAAAACAGTAGGGGAATATGGGTGGCTGAGTTGGGTAAGTGTCTAACTCTTGATTTCAGCTCAGGTCATGATCTCAGGGTCCTGGGATTGAGCCCTAAGAGGGGATCAGTCCTCAGTGGGGAGTCTGCTTGAGGATTCTCTCTCTCCCTCTCCCTCTGCCCTCCCCCTGCATGTATGCACACACACACTCTCTCTCAAATAACTAAATCTACAAAAAAAAGAAAGAAAGAAACTAAAAAAAAAACAAAAAAAAACAATATAAATGATCAGTGAAACCAGAAGCTGGTTCTTTGAAAAAATTAAGAAAATTGATAAGCCTTTTGCCAGGCTCATCCAAAAGAAAAGAGAAAGGACCCAAATAAATCAAATCACAAATGAGAGAGGAGAAATAACAACCAAAACCACAGAAATACAAAGAATTATCAGACAATATTTTGAAAAACTATATGCCAACAAATAGGAAAACCTGCAAAAATGGATAAATTCCTAGAAATATATAAACTAGCAAAACTGAAACAAGAAGAAATAGAAAACTTGAACAGACTGATAACCAGCAAAGAAATTGAATCATTAATCAAAAAACTCTCAAAAACAAAAATTCAGGGCCAGAATGCTTCACACATGAATTCTACCAAATATTTAAAGAAGAGATAATACTGATTCTTCTCAAATTATTCCAAAAATAGAAAAGGAAAGAAAACTTCCAAACTCATTCTATGAGGCCAGAATTACCCTGATAGCAAAACCATATAAAGACTTCACTAAAAAAGAGAACTACAAGCCAATATCCCTGATGAGCATGGATGCAAAATTTCTCGATAAAATACTTGCAAACAGAATCTAAAATATATTTAAAAAATCATTCACCACAACAAAGTGGGATTTGTTCCTGGTTTGCAATGGTGGTTCAATATTCACAAATCAATCAACATGATACACCAGATTAATAAAACTAAGTATAAGAGCCATATGATGTTTCAGTAGATGCAGAAAAAGCATTGACAAAGTGCAACAATGATTCATAATAAAAACCCTCAACAAAGTAGGTTTACAGGGAATGTACCTCAACATAATAAAGGCCTTAAATGAAAAAAAACACAGCTAATATCATCATAAATGGGGAAACACTAAGAGCATTTCCTCTTTAGTCATGAACAAGACAGGCATGTCACTCTCACCACTGTTATTTAACAGTACTAGAAGTCCCAGACTCAGCAAATAGACAAGAAGAAGAATTAGAAGATATTCAAATCAGCAAGGAAGAAGTAATACTTTGACATGATATTCTATACAGAAAACCCAAAAGACTCCACAAAAAATTGCTAGAACTGATGCATGAATTCAGTAAAGTTGCAGATAAGAAAATTAGCATACATAAATCTGTTGCATTTCTATACACTAGTAATGATGCAACAGAAAGAGAAATTAAGGAATCAGTCCCATTTACAATTGCACCCAAAACAATAACATACCAAGGAATAAACCTAACCAAAGAGGTGAAAGACTTGTATTTTGAAAACTATAAAACACTGATGAGAGAAATTGAAGAGGACACAAAGAAGTGGAAACACATTCCATGCTCATGGATTAGAAAGACAAATATTTTTAAAATGTCTATTCTACCAAAAACAATCTACACATTTAATGCAATCCCTATCAAAATACTAACAGTGCCTCTAGCTGCCATCTTGCGTCCCTGCGTGTGTGCACCTAATCTCAGCTGGTCCACAGGAGACCCCCTGAACACCAACCCTATTCCTCCATGCCATCCCATTTCCGCTCCAAGATGAAAGAAAAACTATCATGAACCGGGAGAAACTCACCAAATTGCAAGCACAAGTGTGCATTGGTGGGAAAAGAACTGCTCCCTGAAAGAAGAAGGTGGTTCATAGAATGGCTACAGCAGATGATAAAGAACTTTAGTTCTCCTTAAAGAAGTTAGGGGTAAACAACCTCTCTGGTATTGAAGAAGTGAGTATGTTCACAGACCAAGGAACAGTGATCCACTTTAACAACCCCAAAGTTCAGGCATTGCTGGCAGCAAACACTTTCACCATTACAGGCCATGCTGAGATAAAGCAGCTGACAGAAATGCTACCCAGTATCTTAAACCAACTTGGTGCAGACAGTCTGACTAGTTTAAGAAGACTGGCTGAAGCTCTGCCCAAACAATCTGTGGATGGAAAAGCACCACTTGCTACTGGAGAAGATGATGATGATGAAGTTCCAGATCTTGTGGAGAATTTTGATGAAGCTTCCAAGAATGAAGCAAACCAAATTGAGTCAACTTCTGAAGAAGATAAAACTCGAAGAAGTTACTGGGAACTGCTATTTTATATTATGATTGCTTTTTACAATTTTGTTCGTGGATCTGATAAATTCTAGATCTCTAATATTTTTAAGCCCAAGTCCCTTGGACATTGCAGCTCTTTTCAGGTTTTGCTTATACACAATTCATTCTTTGCAGCTAATTAAGCTAAAGAAGCCTGGAAATAAAGTTTGAAAAAAGGTTAATAAAGTTCTTTGCCTAGGATATGGTTTTATTTTTTATTTCATTGACACTGATTTGTACACAGAAAGCAAAGTTGTTTATAGAAAGCTAATCATGGCATATAATATGGCTGGTAATCTTTGATGAAATTTGATTAAAGATTTTAAATGGCCATATAATATATAAAAAAAATTCTAACAGCATTTTTCACAGAACTAGAACAGACAATCCTGAAACTTGTATGAAACCCCAAAAGACTCCAAATAACCAAAGCAACCTTGAAAAAGAAAAGTAGAAGGAGGCATCACAATTCCTGACTTCAAGTTATATGATAAAGCTGTAGCAATCAGAACAGTATGGTACTGGCACAAAAATAGACACATAGATTGATAGAACAGAATAGAAAATCCAGAAATGAACATAGAACTATATGGCAAATTAATCTCAAACAAAGCAGGAAAGAATATCCAATGTGAAAAAGACAGTCTTTTCAACAATTGGTGTTGGGAAAAGTGGACAACAATATGCATAAGAATGAAATGGGACCATTTTCTTACACCATACACAAAAACAAATTCAAAATGGATTAAAGACCTAAATGTGAGACAAGAATCCATCAAATTCCTAGAGGAGAACACAGGCAGTAACCTCCTTGACCTCAGCTGCAGCAACTTCTTGCTAGACATGTCTCCAGAGGCAAGGGAAACAAAAGTGAAAATGAACTCTTGGGACTTCATCAAGATAAAAAGCTTCTGCACAGCAAAGGAAACAGCCAACAAAACTAAAAGGCAATCTACAGAATGGGGGGAAGATATTTGCAAATGTCTTATCAGACAAAAGGCTAGTATCCAAAATCTATAAAGAACTTTTTTAAAAGATTTTATTTATTTATTTGACAGAGAGAGACACAGGGAGAGAAGGAACACAAGCAGGGGGAGTGGGAGAGGGAGAAGCAGGCTTCCCACGGAGCAGGGAGCCCAATGCAGGGCTTGATCCCAGGGTCTGAGCCACCCAGGCGCCCCAAAATCTATAAAGAACTTATCAAACTCACCCCCCCCAAAAAAATCCAGTCAAGAAATGGGCAAAAGCCATGAACAGACATTTCTCCAAAGAAGACATACAAATGGCCAACAGACACATGAAAAAATGCTCAACATCACTTGGCATCAGGGAAATACAAATCAAAACCACAGTGGGATACCAACTCACACCAGTCAGAATGACTAAAATTAACAACTCAGGAAACAACAAATGTTGGCGAGGATGCAGAGAAAGGGGAACCCTCTTACACCACTGGTGGGAATGCAAACTGGTGCAGCCACTCTGGAAAACAGTGTAGAGGTTCCTCAAAAAGTTAAAAATAGAACTGCCCTATGATCCAGTAATTGCACTACTGGGTATTTATCCAAAGGATACAAAAATAGTGATTCAAAGGGGCACATACACCCCAATGTTTATAACAGTAATGTCCACAATAGGCAAACTGTGGAAAGAGCCCAGATGTCCGTTGACAGATGAATGGATAAAGAAGATGTGGTGTATATATATACAATGGAATACTACTCAACCATGAAAAAGAATGAAATCTTGCCATTTGCAATGATGTGGATGGAACTACAGGGTATTATGCTAAGTGAAATAAGTCAGTCAGAAAAAGACAGATACCATATGACTTCACTCATATGTGGAATTTAAGAAACAAAATAGATGAACATAGGGGAAGGGATGGAAAAATAAAATAAGATAAAAACAGAGAAGGAGGTAAACCATAAGAGACTCTTAACTATAGGACAGAAACAAGGTTGCTGGAGGGGAGGTAGGTCGCGGGGATTGGGTAATTGGGTGATGGGCATTAAGGAGGGCACATGATGTAATAAGCAACTGATGAATCATTAAATTCTACCCCTAAAACTAATAATACACTATATGTTAATGAAATTTAATTTAAATAAAAATTTTTTTAAAAGATAACAATAAAAAGGTGACAAAAAAAGGGAAAAAATCAATGGAATAGAAAAGGGAACCTATGGAATGGGAGAAAATATTTGCAAACCACATATCTGATAAGGGGTTAATATCCACAATACATAAATATTCATGAAATTTAACAGGAAAAACAAATAATAAACAAAAAACTGAGGTAATCTAATTTAGAAATAGACATAGGTCCTGAGTAGTCATTTTTCTAAATAAAGTATTCAAATGGCCATCAGACATGAAAAGGTGCTAATATCACTAATCATGAGGGAAATGCAAATGAAAAATACAATGAGATATCACTTCACACCTATTAGAATAGCTTATGAAAAAGACAAAAGATAACAAACACTGGCAAGGAAATGAAGAGGGAACCCTTGTACACTCATACTAGGCATGTAAATTTGTGCAGGCACCATGGAAAACAGTATAGAGGGCTTTGAAAAATTAAAAATCAAGGTATCATATGATCCAGCAATTCTACTTCTGGGTGTATATCCAAAGGAAATTAAATCGCTATCCCAACATGATATTTGCATCCCTATTCTCATTGCAGCATTATTTATTTATTTATTTATTTATTTTAAGATTTTATTTATTTATTTATAGGACAGAGAGAGACACAGCGAGAGAGGGAACACAAGCAGGGGGAGTGGGAGAGAGAGAAGCAGACTTCCCACCCAGCAGGGAGCCCGATGCGGGGCTCAATCCCAGGAACCCGGGATCATGACCCGAGCCGAAGGCAGACGCATAACGACTGAGCCACCCAGGCGTCCCTCATTGCAGCATTATTTAAAATAGCCAAGTCATGAAAACCTAAGTGTTCGTCGGCAGATAATGTGTGGATAATGTGGGATATATATATATATATATATCCCTCATCAACCTACACTCTCATGGTACACAGTCATGGTACTCTCTCCCACCAAGCCCAGATAGAGCCACACAATCCTTTCCAAAATGGTACACAACACAGTCACAATTAATTAGTTAGTACGTGCAATGTTATTCCATATATATTCCATATATATATGGAATATTATTCAGCCAGAAAAGATGACAGGAATGAATCTTGAGGGTGTGATGCTAAGTGAAATGTCAGAGAAAGACAAATTCTGCATGATCTCATTTATAAGTAGGACCAGAAATACTGAACTTATAGAAACAGATTAGTAGTTGCCAGCATGGATGGATGGGGTGAGAAAAATGGGTGGAGGTGGTGAAAATGTATGAACATCCAGTCATAAGAAGTTATGAGGGTGTACTGTACAGCATGATGACTATAGCCAGCAATACAGTATTGTATATTTGAAAGTTTTTAAGAGAGTAGCCCTAAAAGTTCTTGTCACTAGAAAAAAAATGTAACTATGTGAGGTGATAGATATTAACCAAAGGTATCGTGGTAATCATTTTGCAATATATTCATATATTCAATCACTATGGTGTACACCTCAAACTTATATGATGTTATATGTCAATTATATTTTAATAAAACTGGAAAAAAGAAAAAAGAATATTTATAATTCAGTGTAGAATTAAGACAGCTTTTCAAATCAATAGGAAAACTATAGATTACTTACAAATGGTACTAATACAATTTATCATTATTTATATTTGTATTATCATTATTTGTACACACATATATACATATATATCTGTAAAAATTGGACATATTTTACAACAATCATGCAAGGTAGGCATTATCACTGTTAGGTTTAAAAAATTAGGTCCACAGAGTTTAGGTGAGTTGCCCTAATGTAGAGAACATGCCTGTCCTGCTCACCATTGTGTCCGCATTGTCTAGAATAGTACCTGGCACATAGTAGCTCCCTCAAAATATTTTTGAATGAATGAATCTTACAATTGTTGTGGAAAATATATTCCATCAATGCATTAGTCGACTTGTCTTTCATATTAAGAGAATTATGATTTTTGTGTGTAACAATTTTCTCAGTTTAAAAGAAGATATACATTTCCCAGCCTTCTATGTAATTAGGAGTGGGCATGTGACAGAGTTCAGTCATTGAGATGTAATAGAAATCTCCAGATTGAACTTCTAGAAAAGCGCTTACGGTCAGGATGACTCATCTTGTGTATTTCTTTTGTTCTCTGCCCTTTTTTTTCTTCTTATCTATTATATGTATGTGATACAGGAAGTAGAGTAGCTATTTTTTGTCTTGAGAAGACATGGTTAACCATAGCCAAACCATATAGCTTTGTCATGAGAAAGAGAAGGTGTTACTTCTAAACACAAGGTTAATTTCTTCTTTCACTTACCCCCTTATTGAGCACCACTGGACAGTGAAAATTGTTAAAACCACATGTTGCAGTCCCGATTGAATAGAAGACCAGAATAGGCTTAGATATCTCAGGGCATCATAAAGCCACCTACCTCTGGAATTCTCCTGTGAAAAAAATAAAATCCCTAATAACAACAACTGTTTGGAATTTTCTGTTATTCACAGGTAAAGACAATGCTTAATTTATAAAACTATGGACAAGCCTCTTTGTGGGGGGACCATCATTGCCAGGGCAAGAAATCCATATATTTTGGGGGGCACTTGGTAAAAATAGATTTTCCTGAAGAATGTGAAAACCCTATTTGAAAATTAGAGGGAGGAGTTACCAGGCCTAGTTGTGAAAAAACTACAATAATTTATTTCCTAGGAGTTTACTTCCCTCTAAAATGCCTAGCAAGGAAAAGTTTATCGCTGGAATTAGGAGTTCTGATAATAGCCCAAGAGATATTTGAGCCTGGGCATGTAAGCAGAATTTGCATAAAGCAGTGAGTTGGTGTTCCCTTTATCCTATCAGTTCTGTTCTGATACTGGACTGGACACACACACACTATTAAATGCATAATGGTTGTAGCTTTCCTATCCTCTGCACTCTGCACTTACTCTCTGTTCCCCCCAACATATGCCTCCTAGACAGGAGCCCAAAGTCCTACTACTGACTGGGTCAAGAAGTCCTCAGAAATTATTCAGTTCTCAAGAACACAGGCTGTCCCAAAGTGAGTGGGACAAGTAAGAGTGATGGTGATGGTTGAGCTTGATCCAAAAGTCAGTATTTTAAATAAGCCAAAAATAAAGCCAAGTACACTCTGAAACCATTTATCCAAAGGGGCTCATCTCTGTCAACAAATATACAGACTGCATACTGCCACTCACAGTCCCTCATCAACGTACACTCTCATGGTATACAGTCATGGTACTCTCTCCCACCAAGCCCAGATAGAGCCACACAATCCTTTCCAAAATGGTACACAACACAGTCACAATTAATTAGTTAGTACATGCAATGTTATTCATGTTTCACTCTAGGACTGGGTAGAAAGGGAGAATGTGGATGTAAAGGCAGTGATGTGGTAAATGGGGATCAAGACAAAAGCAAAAGGATTAAGAATGGAGTGCAGAATTGTGGCTTTCAAAAATCAGCTGATACAGGGAGGGTGGATACAGAAGCTCTGTGGAAGGTAACTAAGGCTGAGAGAGAGTCAAGGACAAAATTGTTAGGATTGCTGGCTCAGCCTAGGTAGGAGTACCTCAACAGTGCTGTCTCACAGGAATCTTGTGGACACAGGCCTCTGCAGAATGCAGGCAGAGGTGAAAGTCAGATCAGAGAACTGTGATATTGGGGCTATAGAGAGAAGAAAGAAAACAAGAAGAGAGGACTATAGGTTTCTAGTATATGTTTAGTTTAGTCCTAGTTACTAGGAGTTTAAACATTCTATCCCTACCTCTTAGCCTTCCTTCACTGGACTATGACCTGTGACTTAGTATTTTAAAATTTTCTTCAAAATCCCTGAATTGGGTGCTGCACTATTTGGCCCTTGCTAAAAGGCTGTTTTATATGTTTGGTTCCTTCAGTTTCTTTGAGGTCTATTGATGTTGATTTCTCATTGTTTTCAACCTCCGAGGCTAATTCTGGAAAACAGAATCTGTTCAACTTCTCCTCAGAAGGTTGCCTTCTTGAACGGACTTCAGTTCTCAATGCTAGCTTTTGGAAATCCCTCTTTATAAGACCAGTTATTTGGAGGCCCCCAAAAGGCTTCAAATTTTTTCAGAAACTTGTCAGAAGAAACTCCTTAGGGACAGACCACCATCTTTTGTTATGGCCCAAACATCTTTCACAAGATTAATAACTCATGGTTCTAAGAATGGGTACATGTTTGTTTGTTTCCCTCTTTTCTCAGGGTGAGCATTATACCTCTCCTGGAGCAATGGTTTCCCTCTTAACTAAATCGGCTCACTTTTTGTCCTCTCTTTTTGTTCCAGAGTTTATATTCAGTTACAAAGTTGTCTCACTGCGTTTATCAGGAGGGCTTGGGCCCTGCCTGGTTGAACCAATTCTCCTGGTCTTAGGCTCTACTAGCTCAAAATTCCAAGGGTGGATGTGCAGATTAAACCCTATGACATAATAATAACACATGTGTAAATAGAGCAGTAAAGCTTTTAAAGCACGCATGCCCATGATTTATTTTAATCCTTCCCTGTGAAATAAGTAGATCAGAGGTTATTATCCCCACTTTCAAAAGAAAAAAACTGTGTTCCAGAGAGGGGCTTTGACTTGTGCAAGGACACATTGTATGACTACGTAATTCCCCCTCTAATGCTCTTTCTGCTCTACCATGGGCCTCTGAATCAGGGTAGTTTACACCCACAGTGGGATCAGCCTTCTCTTAACAAGCCCCTTTTACCACAGCCAAGGAGCTGGAGGCCTTAAAGCCCATCTGGTCTCCAGTGGATGAAGCTTTTAGTGATTGGTGACAAGCCACACCCTCCAGTCCACGCCATTAGGGAATGTTCTGTCTGAACTGCTGGAGACACGCAAAGCTCTGTGGTATGTGAGTGTGTAGTCAAAATCTGCTTTGCATTTGCAGACTGCAAACCCCAGAACATTGGCATGGGGCTTAAAAGCATGAGAATGTTTGAGTGTGCCCACACTTTAAGAAAGGGAAACATTTCCCGTGCCAGATTCCTGGAAGAAGACAGGGAAGATGTACTTAGAAACTCAAGATATGGAAGCAAGTGGGAAAGCACTTCATTGAAACCCACTTTACACCATTTTCCAGATGAGGGAACAGTGAGTCTCAGAAAGATGAAAGGACCTAGTAGAGGTTCTAATATCAATACTTGACAGTGGTGGGATTTTAACTCAGTCTGTGTGTTCTCAGACCTGGTAATCTCTCCACTGTACCACACTGCCGTGCTAGGTGCCCTCAAGGAAAAGTTTCTTATTCTGGTTCACTTCCTTCTTCCCTTTAGTCAAGGTTTAGGGGGCTCAACTTTCAAGTCCATGAGAGAAACTTGGTGAGGAGGAAGTAGGGAGAGGCGGCAAAATGACTTGGGCTTATCCTGCATGCATGATGAACAAAGATGAGGGCTCCTCTTTTTAGCAGGCTCACAAGGGGTGCAGTTCCTGCTGGCTTTCAGGCTGGCTTATTTCTTTTTATCACTTTTAAAGCATTTAATAATTCATTAGGAGTGATTGATAATGTGCCTGACTCACAGGGAGGGATGCAATAGGGAGAGATTTCCAATAACTTCATTTTGTAAGTGAAATAAGAAACAACCTAGTCTCGGCAAGTTTATGACCTGGGGCCTAAGCTAGAGAGCTATGTGACTGCTTGCACCTAAATGTCTGGAAGATGGTGTTCTAGCCAGGTTCAGACCCTGAATGGGCTTTTCACTTGCTTTGTGAATTCTGAGTAGTCACTGAAGTCTCTGTTACCTCAGGGGGGAGAAGATGCTCTCCATTCTTCCAGTGCAGGGCGCTGAAGGGTCAGGATTAGCTCACATTTGATTTTGCAATATAACATAAATATTTACCCTGCTTCTTGGAATTGGTGAGTATAGACATTCCAGGTGGTTGCTGTCTATTCCTGACTATGTTTAAACTAAGATGTTTAATTAAATGAGGTAGTAAGAGAGATCAGGGGGCTAGAAGTCAGGACATCAAAATTCTAATCCTAGCCAAGTGTCTACTTTTTTGAGCATTTGTTTCCACATGAGAACACCAAGAGGTAGATTAACTAGTATCTAGGGGCCTTTCTATTTCTGACAGTCTCCTTTGGGCCTCTTCATACTCTCATACAGATTTAAGAATTTTTAATATAGTTTATTTTAATTTAAAAATATTACACAAGTATTACAAGGTCACTGCACAACAATAAAAAAATATAAACAACAAAAGAAAAAGAAAAAGAAATTAGAATTTCATTTCTTCGAGATAACTACAATTAAAATTGAGAGGTATATACCCTTCTGAACATTTTCTATGCACCTTTATCTATGCTTATATATTGAGTTTGTACTTTTTTTTTTTTTTAAATAGATTCATACCATACAGACTACTATTTTGTAATCTACTTTTTTTCAATTCACAATGCATAATGAATATTGTGCAGAGATGGAAAATTTATGCCACTCTCTTCATGTTGTGGATTTGAAACATAGGAGATCTCTGTTCTCTCTCTTTATACAGGTATAAGGTAGAGAGGGATTATTTACCCCTCTTGTCACAATCTCACTAATTCCTTATTTGCTCCTTCACAGTAGTTACTTTTTTAAGTTTTTATTTTAATTCCATTAATTAACATACAGTGTTATACCAGTTCAGGTGTACAACATAGTGATTCAACAATTCCATACAACACCCAGTGCTCTTCACAATGTGCACTCCTTAATCCTCATCACCTATTTAATCCATCACCTCAGCCACCTGCCTTCTGTTAACCACCAGTTTGTTCTCTATTGTTAAGAGTCTGTTTCTTGGCTTGCCTCATTCTCTTTTTCTTTTTACCCTATGCTCCTTTGTTTTGTTAAATTCCACATATGAGTGAAGTTGTATTGTATTTGTCTTTCTCTGACTGACATTTCACTTAGCATAATACTCTCTAGCTCCATCCACATTGTTGCAAATGGCAAGATTTCATCATTTTTATGGCAAAATAGTATTCAATGGAATATATATTCCATGAAATACTATATATATATACCATGGAATACTATTTGGATATATATATATATATCATGCCCTCTTTATCCATTCATCAATCCATGTACACATGGACTGCTTCCATTGTTTGGCTATTGTACACAAGCTGCTATAAACATAGGGGTGTATATATCCCTTTGAATTAGTATTTTTGTATTCTTTGAGTAAATATCCAGTAGTGCAATTGCTGGATGATAGAAACGTTCTATTTTTAAATTTTGAAGCACCTCCATACTGTTTTCCATGGTGGCTGCATCAGTTTGCATTTCCAACAACAGTGCAAGAGGGCTTCTTTTCCTCCACATCCTTGCCAACGCCCTGTTTCTTTCTTTCTTTTTTTTTGTAGAAAAAAAATTATTTATTTATTTTTTTACTTTCCTCCAAATATTTGTGGGGTTGTTTTTTTGTTTTTCTTTCTTTATTTTTTAATTAACATACAATGTACTATTTGTTTCAGGGGTACAGGTCTGTGATTCATCAGTCTTACACAACAGCCAGTGCTCACCACAACACATACCCTCCCCAATGTCCATCACACAGCCAACCCATCCCCTCACCCCACCCTTCCCCTCCCCTCCAGCAACCCTCAGTTTGTTTCTTAAGATTAAGAGTCTCTTATGGATTGTCTCCCTCTCTGGTTTTGTCTTGTTTCATTTTTCCCTCCCTTCCTCTATGATCCTTTGTCTTGTTTCTCAAGTTCCTTCATATCAGTGAGATCATATGATAATTGCTTTCTCTGGCTGACTTGTATTTCACTTAGCATAATACCCTCTAGTTCCATCCATATCGTTGCAAATGGCAAGATTTCATTTTTTGATGGCTGTGTAATATTCCATTGTATATATACGCTACCTCTTCTTTATCCATTCATCTGTTGTTGGACATCTGGGCTCTTTCCATAGTTTGGCTATTGTGGACATTGCTACTATAAATATTGGGGTACAGGTGACCTTTTGGATCATTATATTTGTATCTTTGGGGTGAATATCCAGTAGTGCAATTACTGGGTTGTAGGGTAGCTCTATTTTCAACTTTTTGGGTAATCTCCATACTGTTTTCCAGAGTGGCTGCACCAGCTTGCATTCCCACCAACAGTGTAAGAGGGTTCGTTCCCCTTTCTAGAAATCCTTGCCAATACCTGTCATTTCCTAAGTTGTTAATTTTAGCCATGTTTCTTGTGTTTTGATTTTAGCCATTCTGATAGGTGTGAGGTGATATCTCATTGTAGTTTTGATTTGCACTTCCCTGATGGTATGTGATGATGAAAATCTTTTCATGTGTCTTTTGGCCTTCTATTATTCTTCTTTGGAGAAATGTCTGTTCAAGTCTTCCACCCATTTTTTAATTGGATTATTTGTTTTTTGGATGTTGAGTTTTTAAGTTCTTCATATATTTTGGATACTGACCCATTATTGGATACATAATTTGCAGATATCTTCTTTATATTTTTTGGATACTGACACAGTTTTGGATATGTAATTTGCAAATATCTTCTCCCACTCATCAGGTTGTCTTTTACTTTGGTGATTGTTTCCTTCACTGTGCAGAAGCTTTTTATTTTGATGAAGTCCCAATAACTTATTTTTGCTTTTGTTTCCCTTGCCTGGGGAGACATTTCTAGAAAAAAATGTTATAGCCACTGTCAAAGAGATTACTGCCTATGTACTCTTCTAGGATTTTTATGGCTTCAGGTCTCACATATAGGTCTCTAATCCATTTTGAATTTATTTTTGTGTATGGTGTAAGAAAATGGTCCAGTTTCATTCTGCATGCTGCTGTACAGTTTTCCTGACACCATTTGTTGAAGAGACTCTTTTTTCCATGGGATACTCTTTCTTGTTTTGTTGAAGATTAGTTGACCATATAGCTATGGGTTCATTTCTGGTTTTCTTATTCTGTTACATTGATCTATGTGTCCATTTTTGTGCCAGTGCCATACTGTTTTGGTTACTACAGCTTTGCAATAATAATGTGAAATCCAGAATTGTGATGTCCCAGCTTTGCTTTGCTTTTTCAAGATTACTTTGGCTATTCAGGGTTCTTTTGTGGTTTCATACAAATTTCTAGATTGTTTGTTCTAGCTCTGTGAAAAATGTGTGCATTTTGATAGGTATCACATTAAAAGTGTATGTAGATTGCTTTGGGTAATATAGATATTTTAACAATATTTGTTCTTTCAATCCATGAGCACGGAATGTCTTTATATTTCTTTGTGTCATTTTTAATTTCTTTCATCAGAGTTTTATAGTATTAGAGTACAGGTCTTTCACCTTTTTGGATAGATTTATTCTTAGGTACGGCATGATTTTTGGTGCAATTATAAATGGGATTGATTCCTTATCTTTCTGCTGCTTCATTATTGTGTACAGAAATGCAATAGATTTCTGTGTGTTGATTTTTGTGTCCTGTGACTACTGAATTCATGTGAAGGTTCTAGCAGTTTTTTGGTGGAGTCTTTCAGGTTTTCTATATAAAGTATCATGTCATATGCAAATAGTGAAAGTTTTACTTCTTCCTTATCAATTTGGATGCCTTTTATATCTCTTTGTTGTCTGAAAGCTGTGGCTAATACTAATACTTTGTGCAATAAAAGTAGTGAGAGTGGACTACCTTGTCTTGTGTTGACCTTAGGGGAAAATCTCTCAGTTTTTCCCCCCTGAGGATGATATTGTCTGTGGGTTTTTCATATATGGCCTTTATTATGTTGTGGTATTTTCCCTATAAAACCTACTTTGTTGAGTTTATACCATGAATGGATGTTGTACTTTGTCAAATGCTTTTTATGTGTCTATTGAAGTGATCATATGGTTCTTATCCTTTTCTTATTGATGTGATGTATCACGTTGATTGATTTGTGAATATTGAACCATGCTTGAAACCCAGAAATAAAGCCCACTTAATTGTGGTGAATAATTTTTTTAACATATTGTTGAAATGCATTTACTAGTATTTTATTGAGGATTTTTGCATCTATGTTCATGAGGGATATTGGCCTGTAGTTGTCTGTTTTAGTGATGTCTTTATCTGTTTTTGCTATCAAGGTATTACTGACCTCATAGTACGAATTTGGAAGTTTTTCTTCCTTTTCTGTTTTTTGGAATAGTTTGAGAAGAATAGGTATTAACTCTTCTTTAAATGTTTGTTAGAATTCATGTGTAAAGCCATCCAGGGCTGGACTTGTGTTTGTTGGGAGTTTTTAATTTTTATTTTATTAATTTTTATTTTTTATTCTTTTAAAGATTTTATTTATTTATTTGAGAGAGAGAGATTGAGTGAGAAAGAGAGACAGAAGTGGAGGGAGAGGCAGAGAGTGAGGGAGAAGCAGACTCCCTGCTGAGCAGGGAGCGCAATGTGGGGCTCTCTCCCAGGACTCTGGGATCATGACCTGAGCCAAAGGCAGACACTTAACTAACTGAGCCACCCAGGAACCCCTGTTGGGAGTTTTTAATCACTCATTCAATTTATTTACTTTTATTTATTTGTTTATCAGTCTGTTCAATTTTACTATTTCTTTATGTTTCAGTTTTGGTAGTTTCTAAGTTGTCCAGTTTGTTGGCATACAGTTTTTCATCATATTCTCTTTTAATTGTATTTCTGTGGTGTTGGTTGTTACTTCTCCTTTCTCATTTGTGATTTTATTTATTTGAGTCCTTTCTCTTTTTTTGTTGATAAATCTGAGTAGAGGTTTATCAATTTCATTGATTTTTCAAAGAATGAACTCCTGGTTTCATTGAACTGTTCTATTGTTTTTTTACTTTCTATATTATTTATATCTGCTCTAATATTTACTATTTTCTTCCTTCTGCTGGCTGTAGGCTTCATTTGTTGTTCTTTTCCTAGCTCCTTTAGGTGCAAGGTTAGGTCATTTATTTGAGACTTTCCTTGCCTCCTGAGGTAGGCTGCTTTGCAATAAACCTCTTTCTTAGAACAGCTTCTGCTACATCCCAAAAGTTTGGACCACTGTATTTTCATTGTCTTTTGCTTCCACATACTTTTTATTTCTTCTTTCATTTCTCAACTGACCCATTCATTGTTTAGTAGTATGTTATTTAACCACCATGTCTTTGTGGTCTTTCCTTTTTTTTTTTTCTTGTGTTTGGCTTTTAATTTCATAACATTGTTGTCAGAAAAGATCCATGGTATACTTTCAAACTTCTTGAAATTTTTGAGGCTTGTTTTGTGGTCTAATATGTGATCCATTCTGGAGAATGTTCCATGTGCACTTGGAAAGAATGTGTATTCTGCTGTTTTAGGATGGAATGCTCTCAATATATATGCTTAGTCCATCTGGTCCAATGTGTCATTCAAAGCCCTTGTTTCCTTGTTGATATTCTGTTCAGATGATTTGTCCTTCTATGTATGTGGGGTGTGAAAATCCCCTACTATTATTATATTATTACTAATTAGTTTCTTTATGTTTGTCTCCTGTTACAGTTGTAAAAGTCTATTTTGTTCAATATAAATATTGCTACTCCAGCTTTCTTTTGACATCCATGTCCATGATAGATGTTTCTTCATCTCCTCATTATCAATCTACAGGTGTCTTTAGGTTTATAATGAGTCTCTTGAAGGCAGCATATAGATGAGTCTTGTTTTTTTATTCATTCTTTCACCCTATGTCTTCTGATTGGAGCATTTAGTCCATTTACATTCAAAGTAATTATTAATAGATATGTACCTATTGCCATTTTATTACTCGTTTTGTCATTGTTTCTGAATATTTTCTCTGATACTTTCTTGTCTTTCTTTATTTCATGTTTTGCTGATTTTCTTTAGTATATTTGGATTTCTTTCCCTTTATTCTTTGCATATTTATTAGTGGTTATTCATATATGATTACCATTAGGTTTGTATATAACCTCTTCTGCATACAGCAGTCAGTATTAAGTTGATGGTTGTTTAAGTTTGAATCTATTTTTTTTTTCTCTCCTCCCCACATTTTAGGTATATATTATTATATTTTATATCATTTTTTATTTCCTTGACTGATTTTTTACCGAACTATTCATTCTTACTGGTTTTTTATTTCTTACCTTCATACAGTCACTTTTGGTCTCTTCTTTCCATTCACAGAGTCCCCTTTAATATTCCTAGCAAGGCTGTCTTATTGTTCATGAACTCCTTTAGTTTTTGTTTGTCTGGGAAATTATATCTTTCTGTTCTGAATGATAGCCTTATTGGACAGAGTATTCTTGGCTGCAGATTTTTCATGTTCAGCACTTTGAATATATCATGCCACTCTTTTCTGGTTTGCAGAGTTTCTGGTGAAAAATCTCCTGCTAGCCTTATGGGGTTTCCTTTGTAAGTTACTGACTTTTTTTGCCTTGCTGCTTTATTAAATATTTGTTTCTTTGCCACTATATTTTGTCACTATATTTTGCCAATTTAATTACAACATGTCTTGGTGTGGATCCACTTTTGTTGATTTTGATGGGAATTCTCTGTGCATCCTGGATCTGGATATCTATTTCCTTCACCAGATTAGGGAAGTTTTCAGCTATTATTTCTTCAAATAAATTTTCTGTCCCTTTTTTTCTCTCTTCTTTTGGTACTCCTACAATATAAATGCTATTATGTTTGATGGAGTCACTCAGTTCCCTTAGTCTATTCTCGTTTTACATAATTCTTTTTTCTCTCATTTCTTCAGCTTAATTACTTTCCATTACTCTGTCGTCTAGGTGACTAATCTGTTCCTGTTTCCTCCATCCTGCTGTTCATTCCATCATGCATGTTTCTCATTTAGTTTATTGAGCACGTTATCTCTGTTATGTTATTCCTTATCTCTGTGTTAAGGGTTTCACTCATGTCTTTCACTGTTTTCTCAAGTCAAGTAAGTATCCTTATGATCATTGCTTTAAATCCTCTATCAGGTATGTTACTTATATCTGTTTCACTTAGACCTCTGGCCATGGCCTTGGTTCTTTCATTTGAGATAAAATTCTCTTTCTCATTTTGTTTGCCTCATTGTGTTAAGAAAGTCATCTATGTTCTGCTCTTGAAAGTAGTGCCTTTATGAAGAGGAGGTCCTCGAGGGCCCTGTAGGGAGGTGTCCCTTGTTCACCAGAACCTGGCACTTCAGGAGAGTATCCTATGTGTGTTGCTTATGCTCTGCTCTTTTGTCTGAGTCACTTTTCCTTACAGTGAAGTCATAGGCACTGACTCTCTGCCTTTTAGGGGCTGTGTTTGCTCCCTGTTGTATTAGCGGGACCCAGGCAGGGCAGTTCTGGGGGTGCATGCCTGCTGGAGAACTTAGGAGTAGGGCAGAGGTGTTAGCAAAATTTGTACCAGGCCAGTAGTCTTATGCCAGAACCCATGAAGTACTACAGTGGCTGGGGGCTGCATGTCAGTGTAGCTGGGGACATGAGGCTTAGCATAGTATTTGATAATGCCTGGGTTCAGTATGGCCCAGTGCAGGATGCTGGCTGGAGAGTGTAGCTGGGCATGGTTGCTGGGTGTAGTGCACATTGGGCTTTACCAGAATTTGCCCTCAGCCCAGGCCTGAGGCTAGCCATCTTGGAATGGGCCATTTTACAGAACTCATGGCTGTGGTGCACTGCTAGCAAGTTAGGTAGCAAGTGTCTGTGCAGCACCACCTCATGCAGATGGTTCTGTGTTTTTGCAGGGGGATGGGGGAGGAATGTGGAGCCTTCCAGCTCCTTTGCTTTCAGAGAAGTCCTCCAACATGCTCCAAAATCAATATGAACAGATTTATCTCCCATTTGGCCCTTTGCATTATGTAAACTGCCATTTTAATGTTGCCTCTCAACACAGGCTGCTAAGGGCAGCAACCCAGTTATCAGTCACCATCCCTGCTCGCCTAGTGCTGAGTCAACTGACTTTTAAAGCTTCAGGTTCCAAATACCACTGGTTATACAAACTCATGGAATTCAGTCCCTCTGGTTTGTAAAGCCAAATATTATGGGGATTAGTCTTCCCCATGTGAGCTCCCTGGTGAAAGGGCCCATTTCTTTGTCCTCTCCATGCTTATAGCATCCTCCCTCCTGAGGGCAGCCTCCCTCAGGCTTTCTGACCCTCCTAACTTTTCAGATGGAACTTCTTCCCTATATTCAGTTGTGGTGTTTGTTCTTGCAGTCTTCAGATCACTCTCTGGCTTACTGACTTGAATGTGGATGATATCTAGTTGTAAACATGGGATGGGTTGAACACAGGGTCCTCCTACACTGCCATCTTCCCAAGCTCTTATAGTAGTTATTAATTCAGAAAAATTTGGAGTGGACATATGTATTGATGGGCAAGGTTACAATAGTTAAAAAGTAGCATCCTTCTTTCCTTTCATTTGCAATACTTATGCATTTCTGGCCCTCCTCCACATTCTGGACACTATAAGGTAAGGGCACTAGGTAAAAAAAACAAACCTGCCTTTTAGTTATCCTCCCAACTCACTTTCTTCTGCTTGCAATTGATGTATATGGCAAACTCTAATCTTCATCTATAGAACTTGTTGGGTAAATGTACCCAGACCAGTTTTGCAGATTCAAGAGAGTGGAAAATGCAGCAATTCAGCCTCAAACCTACACTACTTTCTCTAAACTGTAGCTCTACACTGGGGGTATAAACATCTTGCCCAAGTGAATACAATTAACACTTGTTTTCCTTTTGAGTAATTATCTTCTTGTGTGCTTTCCATTTGCCAGAAAAATGGAGAACAAAAAAGGTAAATGGTATTCTGATATTTAACAGTGAAGATCTATGTCAATAACTATATTTCTGTCTTGTCACTTAACCAGCTACAGGGTATCTCATTGCAAAGATGTTTCGTATTCATTTAAACAATTCCCTATAATTGAACATATAAGCTATTTCTTTTTTTCCCTGGCTATAGAATCTGTATGCTGAAAATTTAAAAATTCTGATATAAGAGATCAAAGAAGACATAAATAAATGGAAAGAAATTTGATGGTCATGGGTTGGGAGAATCAGCACAGTAAAAAATGTCAATTCTCCCCAAATTTATATAAGTTTAACATAATTGCTATAAAAATCTCAGCAATATTTTTTGTATATACAGAATAGATAATTCTAAAATGTGGATGAAAAGGCAAAGAAACTAGAACATCTACAACAGTTTTGAAAAAGAAGTATAAAGTGGGAGGAATAACTCAGATATGAACTGTTCATATATAGCTGCAGTAATCAAGACTATAGTATTGAGGGACAGACATATAGTTGAATAGAAAAAAATAGAGAAACCAGAAATAGACCCACACAAATATGTTCAACTGATTTTTGAGGAGGGTACAAAGCAATTCAATGCAAGAAGTTTAGCCTTTTCAACAAATGGTGCAGGAGCAATTGGATATTCATGGGCAAAAAATATGAAATTTGACTTGAATTCCTTTACACAAAACAACTCAAAATGTATCACAGACTTTAATGTAAAACATAAAACTCTAAAACTTTTAGAAAAAAAGGACAAAATCTTTGGTATGTGAGACTAAGAAAAGAGTTCTTTAATTTGTTGCCAAAGCATGATCCATCAAAAGCAAATTTGATTAACTGAACCTCATCAAAATTATAAAAAAATTTGTTCTGTAAAAGCCCATGAGAAAAGGATGGAAAGACAAATTGAAGCCTAGGAGAAAAGATTTTCAAAGCACATATCCAAGAAAAGGTACATATACATGTCATATATGACATGCCAGTGTGAGGAACTCCATGGTCCCACTCCCTGGTGAAACTCTTGAACATTATTTTAAAACAACCATTTAAAAGCTCTGGAAGTTGTCCTGAAGGAAAACAGCAAATGAAGCAACAAGTATTCAAGAAAAATACGCAAAGATTAGGTAAGAAAGTAGAGTATGTGGTATTTGAACCAAAACCACTCCCTCCCATTCTGCTCCCAGATTAACAAGGTAAATACTCCACTCCAAACAGCTGAAGCCAAAAACACAGTGTTCCCTCTTCCCTCAGCTACCAGTCAGAGGGCATTCTTCCCTAGAGAAACAGGAATTCAGCATTTTTCACATTGCCTTCAGATATCTGTTGCTGAGGCTCAATAAATCGGAAGCTCAGTCTAGATTTGGGACCGGCGGGCTTTTTTCTTCTGCCTAACCTCCACTTCTGAAAGGGTGACCTTGCCCTGGGTATGATGTGTTGAGAATACTGAGTGATGGGGCTTTTCACCCATAATTTCAGATGGTGGTTAAATACCAGGAGAAGCAAGATGAGAGGACTTCAGGCTACTGCCCAGCTTCCCCACCACCACGGAGCATTCAGCTCCTAGAATGACAGTGTCATTCAGAGAGATACTTGTCATTGCTCCTGACCTCCTGAGCCCTAGTTTAAACATTTTGTTTGGGTGGAGCTGCAGGACATAAAACAGATAGCTCTTAATCTCTTCTCAAAGGAACTGACTTCATTTGTAAGAGCATGAAGAAGTTTAAAACGAAAAGTTCTCTCAAAACCAGTGACATTACGGTGAAGGGAATTGATAAAAGATTTATATATCTAATGAAGATACAGCCTAAACTGTAGACTGGCTAGTTTGAAAGAGAGAACTAGGGAATGAGACAGCTGGGAGGAGCTCTGCTAATGTCAGAACAAATATGAAACACTGACCACTGAAACCATTCCATAAAAGGAGCCACAATTTGATTAGATTGGTTTGTAGATGAATTTTATGCTCCACCACACTGTTGTAAATGATAGAGAAATAGGGAAGGAATTAGTGAAGCTTAGCAGCTGAGTATGGTCTGAGAAAGAGTGGGAGAGAACCTTACTATTATTACTGTCATCCCCTGGTAGCTGTGGACACTCCCAAAGTTTCATCATCCAGAAAAACAACATCAGAGATTTAAGACTATGGAGGGTTGGAAGAAAGTAGACATTATTTAAAAAATGCAGTCATTCACTGAAGAAGTAAACAAGTCACTATTAAGAAAAAACACCAGGAGTGGGAGGACTAGTATACAGAATTGCTACAATATATTTTCTAAAATATCCAGTTCCCCCCCAAAAAAACAAATTATAAGGAAAGGAAAGAAACAAGAAAGTATGACACATACACCTGTAAGAGTGACAAGATGTCAAGTTTAAGAGGATAATATTTCAAAGTATCCATTATAAATATGTTCATATAACTAGAAAAATACAAAAACACTTGAATAGAGAAGTAAAAGAAGATATGACATTGTTGATCAAAAGATAATAAATTAGACAGGGGGCAAAGATGGCAGAGGAGTAGGGGACCCTATTACAACCGGTCCCCTGAATTGATCTGGATATCTATCAGATCACTCTGAACACCCACGAAATCAGCCTGAGATGTAAGAAGATATATATGGATCTCTACAAACAGAATATTGCTGGCGGTCAGTTTCGAGGTATGAAGCAGGGAGTCGTGATTCCAAGGGCAGATATCAGAAGATAAATGGAAGAGGGAGGGAGCCTCCACGATTCTGCACCACCAGAGCTCGAAAGCCTCCCACGCTGGGGACTGGGCACAGACTCGCAGACTGGTAGTGGTGGCAAAAGGACTTTAGGGCAGCCCCCCAGACTGAAACCTGGAGCTGTCAGGGCGTGCGTGTGAACTGGGGGTGGCTGGCAGTTTTAGAAGCACAAAAGGTGGAGACGTAACTGGATCTGGAAGCAAGGACTGGAAGTGCTGCTGTGAGACACACAACCCAGGACACTGAGGTTTTAGCAGCATAGACAGTAATGGAGACGGTGTAGCCTGGAGAGCTCACTGAAGAACAGACTGCGATCTCTCTGTTCTGAGGCATAGGGTTGGAAAGAGTCACTTCTGCTCTGACTCTTGGAAGAGACACAGAAAGCCACCAAGGAAAGCTGCCCGAGGAAAAAAAAGCCCCCCAAAAATGGTGTTTACTGAGCCCATCCCCCCACAGGGGGAAGGGCAACTTTGCCCAAATAGGGTTGCCTAAGTAACTGTGTGGCAGGCCCCTCCCCCAGAAGACAGGCTGGAAGAACAAGAGGCTGACAACACTAAGGTCCCTATAAAACAGGTGCATCTTGCTTGGGTTGTGATCAATCATTTGGACTGTGTACATTCCTTCATCCACCCCTCAACAGAATGACTAAGAGGAGGAATGCCCAAAATAGGAAAGATTCAGAGACTGTGACTTCTGCCATAGATTAACAAATGGATATAGATATAAGCAAGATGTTGGAAATAGACTTCAGGGTAACAGTTATGAAGATGATAGCTAGAATGGAGAAATCAATTAATGGCAACATAGAGTCTCTAAGAGCAGAAATCAGAGCTGATCTGGCAGAACTTAAAAATGCTATCCATGAGATCCAATCTAATCTAGAGACTCTAACAGCTAGGGTAAATGAGGCAGAAGAACGAATTAGTGATCTAGAAAACAAACTGATACAAAAGAAGGAAAATGAGGAGGCCTGGAAGAAACAGCTTAAAACCCATGAAAACAGAATGAGAGAAATGTGATGTCATGAAATGTTCTAATGTCAGAATTATTGGGATCGTTGAGGGGGTGGAGAGAGAGAGAGGACTAGAAGATATATTTGAGCAAATTGTAGCTGAGAACTTCCCTAATCTGGGGAATAAAACAAACATTCGTGCCCTAGAGGCAGAGAGGACCCCTCCCAAGATCAAGGATAATAGACCAACACCCCAGCATATAAGAGTAAAACTCACAAATCTTAGAACCAAGGAAACCATCTTAAGGGCAGTTAGAGGGAAGAGATTCCCTACAAACAGAGGGAGGAACATCAGAATAACGTCAGACCTATCCACAGAGACCTAGCAAGCCAGAAAGGCCTGGCAAGACATATTCAGGGTACTAAATGAGAAGAACATACAACTAAGAACACTTTATCTGGCAAGGCTGTCATTTAGAATGGATGGAGAGATGTAGAGATTCCAGGACCAGCAGAAACTGAAAGAATATGTGACCACTAAGCCAGCCATGCAATATTAAGGGGGGGTTCTATAAAAGGAAAAAGACCCCAAGAGTGATATAGAACAGAAATTTACAGAGACAATCTATAGAAAAAAGGACTTCACAGGCAACATGATGACAATAAATTCATATCTTTCAATAATCATTCGCAACGTGAAAGGCCTAAATGCTCCCATAAAACAGCACAGGGTTGCAGATTGGATAAAAAGACAAGACCCATCAATATGTTGTCTACAAGAGACACATTTTCAACCTAAAGATACATCCAGACTGAAAGTGAAGGGATGGAGATCCATCTTCCATGCCAATGGACCTCAAAAGAAACCTGGGGTAGCAATTCTCATATAAAACAAATTAGATTTTAAGCTAAAGACTGTAGTTAGAGACACAGAAGGACACTGTATCATTCTTAAAGGGTCTATCAAACAAATAGATCTAAAAATTGTAAATATCTATGCCCCCAACATAGGAGCAGCCAACTACATAAGCCAACTGTTAACCAAAATAAAGAGTCATACTGATAATAATATGTTAATTGTAGGAGACCTCAATACTCCATTCTCAATAATAGACAAATCATCTAAGCAGAAAATCAACAAAGAAACAAGAGCTTTGAATGACAAACTGGACCAGATAGACCTCATAGATATATACAGAACATTCCAACCTAAACCAACAGAATACACATTCTTCTCGAGCACACATGGAACTTTCTCCAGAATAGACCACATACTGGGTCACAAATCAGGTCTCAACCAATACCAAAAGATTGAGATTATTCCCTGCATATTCTCAGACCATAATGCTTTAAAACTGGAACTCAATCACAAGAAAAAATTTGGAAGAAATTCAAACACTTGGAAGCTAAAGACCACTCTGCTTAAGAATGTTTGGGTCAACCAGGAAATCAAAGAATTCAAACAATTCATGGAAACCAATGAGAATGAAAACACATTGGTCCAAAACCTATGAGATACTGCAAATGCTGTCCTAAGGGGGAATACATACCCATCCAAGCCTCACTCAAAAAAATAGAGAAATCCCAAATTCACCAACTAACTTTTCACCTTAAAGAACTGGAGAAAAAGCAACAAATGATGCCTAAACCACGCATTAGAAGAGAAATAATTAAGATTAGAGCAGAGATCAATGAATTAGAAACCAGAAATACAGTACAGCAGATCAAAGAAACTAAAAGCTGGTTCTTTGAGAGAATTATTAAGATCGACAAACCACTGGCCAGACTTATCCAAAAGAAAAGAGAAAGGACCCAAATTAATAAAATTATGAATGAAAGCGGAGAGATCATGACTAACACCAAGGAAATAGAAACAAGTATTAGAAATTATTATCAACAACTATATGCCAATAAACTGAGCAATCTGGATGAAATGGAGGCCTTCCAGGAAACCTATAAACTCCCAAGACTGAAACAGGAAGAAATTGACAACCTGAATAGACCAATAACCAGTAACAAGATTGAAGCAGTGATCAAAAATCTCCTGAAAAACAAGAGTCCAGGGCCTGATGGATTCCCTGGGGAGTTCTACCAAACATTCAAAGAAGAAGTAATACCTATTCTCCTGAAGCTGTCTCAAAAAATAGAAACAGAAGGAAAGCTTCCAGACCCATTCTATGAGGCCAGCATTACCTTGATCCACAAACCAGGCAAAGACCCCATCAAAAAGAATTTTAGACTGATATCCCTGATGAATATGGATTCCAAAATTCTCAACAAAATCCTAGCTAATAGGATCCAGCAGTACATTAAAAGGATCATCCACCACGACCAAGTAGGTTGTATCCCTGGGATGCAAGGGTGGTGCAACATTCACAAATCAATCAGTGTGATAGAACACACTAATAAGAGGAGACAGAAGAACAATATGGTCCTCTCAATTGATGCAGAAAAAGCATTTGACAAAATATAGCATCCTTTCCTGATTAAAACTCTTCAGAGTATAAGGATAGAGGGAACATTCCTCAATTTCGTAAAATCCATCCATGAAAACGCCACAGCAAATGTCATTCTCAATGGGGAAATGCTGAGAGCCTTTCCCTTAAGATCAGGAACACGACAAGGATGCCCACTCTCAACACTATTGTTCAACATAGTACTAGAAGTCCTAGCAACAGCAATCAGACAAAAAGAAATAAAAGTATTCAAATTGGCAAAGAAGAAGTCAAACTCTCTCTCTTCACAGATGATGTGATTCTTTATGTGGAAAACCCCAAATTACTAGAACTCATACAGCAATTTAGTAATGTGGCAGGATACAAAATCAATGCACAGAAATCAGTTGCTTTTTATACACTAACAATGTAACTGTAGAAAGAGAAATTAGAGAATTGATTCCATTTACAATAGCATGAAAAATGATAAGATACCTAGGAATAAACCTAACCAAAGAGGTAAAGGATCTATACTCTAGGAACTACAGAACACTCATGAAAGAAAATGAAGAAGACACAAAAAGATGGAAAAACATTCCATGCTCATGGATCGGAAGAATAAACATTGTTAAAATGTCTATGCTACCCAGAGCAATCTATACCTTCAATGCCATCCCAATTAAAATACCAATGGCATTTTTCAAAGTGCTGGAACAAACACTCCTAAAAGTCGTATGGAATCAGAAAAGACCCTAAATCGCCAAGGAAATGTTGAAAAAGAAAAACAACGCTTGGGGCATCACGTTGCCTAATTTCAAGCTATATTACAAAGCTGTGATCACCAAGACAGCATGGTACTGGCACAAAAACAGACACATAGACCAATGGAACAGAATAGAGAACCCAGATATGGACCCTCAACTCTATGGTCAAATAATCTTCAACAAAGCAGGAAAAAATATAGTCTTTTCAATAAATGCTGCTGG
Source organism: Neomonachus schauinslandi (assembly GCF_002201575.2). Taxonomy (NCBI): domain Eukaryota; kingdom Metazoa; phylum Chordata; class Mammalia; order Carnivora; family Phocidae; genus Neomonachus; species Neomonachus schauinslandi. Next base: position 73,106,351 of record NC_058419.1, on the reverse strand, counting down.
GAAAATTGGACAGCTGTATACAGAAGAATGAAACTCGACCATTTTCTTACATCATACACAAAGATAAACTCTAAATGGATGAAAGACCTCAATGTGACACAGGAATCCATCAACATCTTAGAGGAGAACATAGGCAGTAACCTCTTCAACAACGGCCATGGCAACTTCTTTCAAGATACATCTCCAAAGGCAAGGGAAACAAAAGTGAAAACAAACTTTTGGGACTTCATCAAGATAAAAAGCTCTGCATAACAAAGGAAACAGTCAACAAAATAAAAAGGCAACCCACGGAATGGGAGAAGATTTTTGCAAATGACACTACAGACAAAGCACTGATTTCCAAGATCTATAAAGAACTTCTCAATCTCAACACCCAAGAAACAATAGTCAAGTCAAAAAAAGGGCAGAAGACATGAACAGACACTTCTCCAAAGAAGACTTACAAATGGCTAATAGACACATGAAAAAATATTCATCATCATTAACCATCAGGGAAATCCAAATCAAAAGCACATTGAGATACCACCTTACGCGGGTTAGAATGGCAAAATTTGACAAGGCAAGAAACAACAAATGTTGGAGAGGTTGTGGAGAAAGGAGAACTCTCTTACACTGTTGGTGGGAATGCAAGTTGGTACAGCCACTTTGGAAAACAGTGTGGAGGTTCCTCAAAAAGTTAAATATAGAGCTACCCTATGACCCAGCAATTACTCTACTGGGTATTTACCCCAAAGACACAGATGTAGTGAAAGAAGGGCCATATGCACTCCAATGTTCAGAGCAGCAATGTCCACAATAGTCAAACTGTGGAAAGAGCCGAGATGCCCTTCAACAGACGAATGGATAAAGATGTGGTCCATATATACAATGGAACATTACTCAGCCATTAGAAAGGATGAATACCCAACTTTTACATCAACATGGATGGGACTGGAGGAGATGAAATAAGTCAAGCAGAGAAAGTCAATTATCATATGGTTTCAGTTATTTGTGGAACATAAGGAATAGCATGGAGGACATTAGGAGAAGGAAGGGAAAAATGAAGGGGGGGAAATCGGAGTGGGAGATGAACCATGAGAGACTATGGACTTGGAGAAACAAACTGAGGGTTTTAGAGGGGAGTGGGATGGGAGGATGGGTTAGCCCAGTGATGGGTATTAAGGAGGACACGTACTGCATAGAGCACTGGGTGTTATACGAAAGCAGTGAAGCGTGGATCACTACATCAAAAACTAATGATGTATTGTATGGTGACTAACGTAATAAAGTAAAATTTTAAAAAAGATAATAATTTAGAATTCTTTTTAAACCCAAAATTTTAAATGAATCAAATGCAGATTCTGGACTTGAAAAACACAATAACTGAATTAAAATACTTATTAGAAGTCCCTCAGGAGTAGATTTATCAGGCAGAAAAATAATTAACAAACAAACATAAATTAATAGACATTATGCAAACTGAAGAACAGACAGAAAAAAGAATGAAGAAAAATTAACATAGCTTCAGAAAAATTGGGACATCATTGAGAATGCCAAAATGCACATAATGGGAGTGTCAGTAGGACAGAAAGAAGAAGATAAATATTCAAAGATATAGTAGCCAAAACTGTTTAAAATGTATTTTTAAAATGACAACATACATGTCAAGGTAGTTCAATGAAGTCCAAGTAGGATAAACTCAAAGACATTCACAGACACATCATAGTAAAAAAAAAAAAAATGCTGAAAATAAACAAGGAGAAATGTCTTGAAAGCTGCAAGGAAAAAAAAAATTGTATATCATTTATAAGGGAACCCCAATAAGATCAATAGCTGATGTCTCAGCAGAAACAATGGAGGCCAGAGGCAGTAGGATAACATATTCAAAGTTCTCAAGGAAAAACACTTGTCAAACAAGAATTTTAGGCAAAATAAGGCAAAATAAAGACTTTTCAGATAAAAATTAAGGGAATCCAGACTTCTGGAAAGATGTCAGAGTATGAGGATCCTGAGCTCACCTCTATCCAAAGACACACTGAGAAAATAGCTACATCAGAGAAACTAACTCCTTTTTTTTAAAAGATTTTATTTATTTATTTGAGATAGAGAGAAAGCAGGAGCAGTGGAGCAGAGAGAGAGGGAGAAGCAGGTTCCCTGCTGAGCAAGGAGCCCAATATGGGGCTCGATCCCAGGTCTCCAGGACCATGACCTGAGCCCAAGGCAGACACTTAACTGACTGAGCCACCCAGGCACCCAGAGAAACTAACTCTTAAATGAACTAAAGACTACTAGTACAGAGTTTTCAGAGTTAATCAAAGAGAGGAGGCAACACTGAAAAGGGTAGGAGGGGCAGAGACTCAGGCACCAAATTCCCAGTGACACTAACTACAAATGGAAAGGGCATAACAAGCACGGAGAAGCAACAAGATCAGACCCCACAGCAGGCACCACAGGCACTGGGGCATGTACTAGGAAGACAAGTCCTCATATCATTTGGCTTTGAAAACCAGTGGGACTTAACATTGTGAGTTTTTACAATCACAGAGGCTTAACTCCAGGTAAATTCAAATCAGTCACCTTAGTTTGAGGAGGGCCAGAGGGCAATAGGAAACAGAGTCCCCACCTTTAAAGAGCCAGCATAACAAATAACCTGGCCCAGACACTGCATAGAAACAGCAGGTTGAAAAGCACCTGGAGTATAGTGAAGGAAATTTATTCACTAGTCTCAACACATGCTTCAGGGGAAGGGATCTTTAGGAGACTTCACCAAGAAGAAAAGTACTAGTGGGTGTCATGTATCTCAGCCCCCAACCTGAGCCTAGATAGCCAGACACTTACACGAGCCAGTGCTAGCACTTTCCACCTATCTTGCTAGCACCTCATGCCCTGCCCCCATGTTCCTTTGAAGATTCACCGCATCCAACCCTTCCTACTCCACAGGCATCCCTTCAAAGAGCCCACAAGGGGACGACAATTCCCCATAGAAAATGTCTTGGAAAGAGAGAACAAATTTTGTGAGTTCTTGCAACCAGTGGTGCTTAAAGCCTGTTTTAAAAGTCAGCAGTCTTGGCTCAGGGAAAGCCTAGAGGGCATTGCACAGCTCTTGGAGAGAAGGCAGGGAAAACAGCCCACAGACATATAGCTTGCAAATAGCAATCTGAAGAGTGCCTGGGGCACACAGTGGGGGAGGTTATTTACTTTTTTAGGAGCATGTCCCAGAGAGGAAGCATTCATGGAAAGACCCCTCCAGAACAAAGGAACTGACCAGCACCATTTCCCTCTCCCACCCCTCAGCATAAGCACAGGGCAACCTGTGGGAACCAGTACAGCACACACCAACACTTGCTACCTAACTTGCTTACAACAAGCCCTGACCCCCTGCATTCAGGTGGAATTGCCCTTTCCAGTCACACTTGCCTCAGTCCCAGTGTGGCAGGCCCCCTCTCAGAAGACCAGCCCCAACCCCTGCCAACACCACATCTCTTGAACTGGGAGTTTTGCAGGGCCTTAGTTCCAGCAGCGGTGGCAATAGGTCTCATTTCACAAGCAGACAAGAGCACACTGAGTTAAACCTGGCCACATTCAATTCAGGCCAGTGAAAAAACATTGCCCACAACAGGCAAAGAGAGTCACTGCAGATAACTGGCCTGAAGGATAAAGCAGCCAGGACACAACAGCAGAGAGCATGCAGCACATATTGGAGATAATCCTTGAAGAGCCAGGCCTGGGGGAACATGGAACACTGCACAGCAGGGCACTATAGGACCTCTTCTTCATAATGCCCTTACCCTCAAGAACAGGGGACATAGCTGACTTTCCTAACCCATAGTCAACAGGCACAGACACTTAGACAAAGTGAGAAGATAGGTGAATTTGCCCCAAATTAAAAAATAGGACAAGGCCACAGCCAGAGACCTAAGTGAAATAGATATTAACATGCCTGAAGAGAATTTAAAGAAATGATATGAAGATACTCACTGGACTTGAGAAAGAGTGGAAGACATCAGTGAGAACCTTAACACAGAGATAAGGAATAACATATCAGAGATGAAGATACAATAATTGAAATAAGAAACACACTTGATGCAATGAACAGCAGACTGGAAGAAGTAGAGAAATGAATTAATGACCTAGAAGACCATAATAGAAAGTAATCATTCTGAACAAAAGAGAAATGAGAATAGACTTAGGGAATTCAGCGACTCCATCAAATGTAATAACATTCATATTTATAAGAGTCCCAAAAGAAGAAGAGAGAAAAATTTACAGAAAATTCATTTGAAGAAAGAATAGCTGAAAACTTCCCTAATCTGAGTAAGGGAACAGATATCCAGATCCAAGAGGCACATAAATACCGCCAACATCAACAAAATTAGATCCACACCAATCCATATTGTAATTAAAATGGTAAAATATAGTGATAAAGAAAAAATCTTGAAGGCAACAATACAAAATAAGACAGTTACATACAAGAGAAACTCCATTAGGGTATCAGTGGATTTTTCAGCGGAAACTTTCCAAGTCAGAAGGGACTGGGATGATATATCCAAAGTGCAGAATGTGAAAAATCTATAGCCTAGAATACTCTATCCAGGAAGGCTATCATTCAGAATAGAAGGAGAGATAGAGTTTTCTGGACAAACAAAAACTAAAGGAGTTCATGACCACTAAATCATCCCTGAGAGAAATATTTTTTTTTTTTAAAGATTTTATTTATTTATTTGACAGAGACAGAGACAGCGAGAGCAGGAACACAAGCAGGGGGAGTGGGAGAGGAAGAAGCAGGCCTCCCGCCGAGCAGGGAGCCCGATGTGGGACTCGATCCCAGGACCCCGGGATCATGACCTGAGCCGAAGGCAGTCGCTTAACCAACTGAGCCACCCAGGCGCCCCCTGAGAGAAATATTAAAGGGGACTCTGAGTGGAAAGGAAAGATCAAAAGTGATATTATGAAGATAGGAAACACAAATGCAGTAAAAATGAATATTTCTGTATAAAATTAGTAAAGGAACCCACAAAATGAAAGGATGTAAAATATGACACCATATACCTAAAACATGCTGGGTAGAGAAGTAAAGAATTGGTTCAAGCAATCATCAACTTAATATGGACTGCTAAATACTGAATATGATATATACAAACCTAACGGTAACCACAAAACAAAAACCATCTATAAATATGCAAAGACTAAAGAGGAAGAAATCCAAGTATATCAATAAATAAAACTAGCAAGCCATGAAAAAGAAAAAGACAACAAAGGATCAGAAAAAATATTCATAAACAACAACAAAAGAAGTAATAATATCACAATAAATACATATCAATAATTATTTGAACGTAAATGGAACAAATGCTCCAATAAAAAGACATAGGGTGATAGAATGGTTAAAAAAAAAACAAGAACTATCTGCATGCTGCCTACAAGAGACTCAACTGAGACACACAGACTCCTGAAGATTAAAAGTAAGGGATGGAGAAATATCTATCATGCAAATGGATGTCAAAAGAAAGCTGGAGTAGCAATTCTAATATTGGACAAAATAGACTTTAAAACAAGGACTGTAATGAGAGACAAAGAAGGGCACTATGTAATAATGAAAGGGACAATCCAACAAGAAGATATAACAAATTTAAGTATTTATGCACCCAACATGGATCACCCTAATACATAAAACAGTTAATAACAAAAATAAAGGAATGAATCGATAATAATACAATAGTAGCAGGGGTCTTTAACATCCCATTCAAATCAATGGACAGATCATCTAAACAGAAAATCAACAAGGAAACAATGGCTTTGAATGACACACAAGAGCAGATGGATTTAACAGATATATTTAGAACATTCCATCCTAAAACAGCAGAATACACATTCTTTCCAAGTGCACATAGAACATTCTCCAGAAAATATCACGTTAGGCCACAAAACAAACCTCAACAAATACAAAAATATTGAAGTCATACCATGTTGCTTTTCTGAATACAGTGCTGTGAAACTAGAAGTCAACCACAAAAAAAAATCTGGAAAGACCACAAATACATGGAGGTTAAAGAACATGCTAATAAACAAGAATGGGTCAACCAGGAAATAACAGAAGAAATTTAAAAAATACATGGAAACAAATGAAAATGAAAACACAATGGCTCAAAACCTTTGGGATGCATCAAAATCTGTTCTAAGAAGAAAGTTTATAGCAATACAGCTCTACCTCAAGAAGCAAGAAAAATCTCAAAAAAAAATCTAACCTTACACTTACAGAAACTATAAAAAGAAGAAATAAAAGCCAAAACCAGGAGATGGAAAGCCATAAAAAATGAAATCTTGTCATTTGCAAGGACATGGATGAAGCTGGAGACTATAAAGCTAAGTGAAATAAGTCATTCAAGAGAAAGACAAATACCATGTGATTTAACTCATGTGGAATTTAAGAAAAAAAAAACAAATGTTCAAAGGGGGAAAAGAGGGAGAGAGAGAAGCCAAGAAGCAGACTCTTAACTATTGAGAACAAACTGATGGCTGCCAGAGGGAAGGTGGGTGGGGGGATGGGTGAAAAAGGTGATGCGGATTAAGGAGGGCTCTTGTCATGATGAGCACTGAGTGATGTATGGAATTGAATTACTATATGAAACTAATATAACACTGTATGTTAACCACACTGGAATTAAAATTTTAAAAAAGAATCCATGATAGGGGTGTGCCTGGATGGCTCAGTTGGTTAAGCATCTGCCTTTGGCTCAGGCCATGATCTCAGGGTCCTGGGATAGAGCCCCACATTGGGCTCCCTGCTCAGCAGAGAACCTGCTTCTCCCTCTCCCTCTGCTGCTCACCCGCTTGTGCTTTTTCACTCTCTCCCTCTTAAATAAATAAATAAACAAATAAACAAATAAAATCTTTTAAAAGAAGAATCAATGATAGGGGTGTCTGGGTTCCCCCTATGGCAAAGTCCGTTGAGCATCCGACTTTTGCTTTTGGCCCAGGTCATGATCTCGGGTTCATGAGATCAATGCCTGAGTCAGGCTCAGCACTCAGTGCAGAGTCTGCCTGGATTCCCTGTCCTTCTCCCTCTGCCCCTACTCTCCTCTCTCTCTCTTTCTCTCTCTCTCTTTCTCTCTCTCTCTCTTTCCATAAAATAAATAGATATTTTTAAAAAGAATCCATGATAAATACATAGTGTGCAGTACTACTCTGTAATAAGAAGTAACAAATTACTGATGAAGGCAACCACTTCGATGAATATCCAAGGAATTATGCTTAGTGGGGAAAAAAAAAAAAAGCCAGTCACAAATGGTTACATACTGTGTGATTCATTTATACATGACTTATTTATTTTTGAAATAATAAAATTATAAATGTAGGACAGATTATTGGTTTCCAGGGATTAGAAGTGGAAGAGGGATGCAAGAGGATGGTAGGTGTGGTTATAAAATGGCAATATGATGGATCCTCAGAACTGGATCAGTAACTGGACTGTGGTGCAAACAGAGATGTTGGGACTAATCAGTAACTTGACTGTGGTGCAGGTGCAGGAATTTTCACAAGTGATACAATTTTATAAATTGTATAATATACACACACAAATGAGTAAAAACCTGAGGAAATATGAATAAGATTTATGGATTGTATCAATGTCAGCATCTTTGTTCTAATAATATACTGTAGTTTTGCAAATGTTACCATTGGGGGAACCTAGGCAAAATGCACAAGAGATTTCTCTGTACTATTTTGTACAATTGTAGGTAATCCTACAGTGATCTCAATTGAAATTTCAATTAAAAAATAATTCTAGAAAAAATTTTGATGGGCCCAGCATAGTCTATCTCGCTTATTGATTTCAACTAAAATCTCTTGACAAAAATACAAAAAGCAACTGTCTGAGGATTCTGAAAACTTAACAATAGTAAGCAGATTCAGTAGGAAATCAAAACTTGAAGAATAATTCTTATGGTTTATTGGAGATTTCCCCCATTTTTGTTTTTTGGCTTTGACTCTAGGGCAGTTCTAGTGCAGAACTGCACAACAAGCAGGGACAGTGAAAACTGAGAGAAACCTTGTCTTGCTAGCAAGAATATTGGGAAAGAAGACCACTCGTAGCCCCTGAATGTTGGAGTAATCTTTGTTTGCATTTATTTTTTTCTCTTTTTCTTTCTAGGCCTTGCCTTGAAGTGGCCCCACTCACGGGGCTCTACTGCAGCAGCAGTGGTACATTTATCTAAACCACAAGAGAAAATCCATATTTCTTAATGAGGAAAGGGGGACCTGTTGTTCAAAAAATGTGTATATAATTTTCTTTTATATTGTTTTTACATCTTTTTCTCTCACCGATTCCCTCTTAGGATGGCCTCAGATGTACATAACTGCATGGCACTGAATGGCAAAATCTTTGAGAGGAAACACATCTTTCTAACAAGAGTATAGAGGAAAGAGGCTCCTAGGATCAAGGCAGTGTAAGAGAAATCACAAAGAAAAATCTGGTTAGGTGATTCCCTAACTCTGTGTATGAATTAACAAAATTCCCAGGTGCACACCTGAGCTGTTTATGTGAGGTAGAGACCCAAAGCAACATAGCAAAGGCTTTTACTACTGACAAGAGCCACCACCTAAGTCCCTGACTAGCTGCTAAGTGGCACAAAGATGAGAGAGATCAAAAACAGTATAAGAAAGTCTTTTTAAAATTAACTGACATTGGAATAATCAGCAACAAAAGACAAGAGAGAATTTTCAGTCTGAACCTACTCAGGATGAACTCCAGCTAAAACAAAGAAACAAATCAATATTACCAAGAGACTTTTAACAAGACCCAGAGTCTTATGACATAATATTCAAAATGTGCAGAATATAACCCGAAATTATTCAACATACAAAGAACTAGGAACATGTGACTAATTCTCAAGGAAAAAGACAATAGATGCTGCCTACAAGATGATCCAGATGTAGGAATTATCAAACAAATATTAAAGCAACTACTATAACCATATTTTATGAAGTACAGATGAAAACTTTGAAGTTAACAGAAAGATTCTCAGTGGATAAATGGGAAGTATAAAATGGAGTAAATATTTTTTTCTTAAGATTTTCTTTTAAGATTTTATTTAAATTAAAGTTAGTTAACATATAGTGTATTATTAGTTTCAGGGGTAGAATTTAGTGATTCATCAGTTGCATATAACACCCAGTGCTCATTACATCAAGTGCCCTCCTTAATGCCCACCACCGCATTCCCCCATTCCCCCACTGACCTCCCCTCCAGCAACCCTCAGTTTGTTCCCTATAGTTAAGAGTTTCTTATGGTTTGCCTCCCTCTCTGTTTTTATCTTATTTTATTTTTCCTTCATTTCCCTTATGTTCATCACTTTTGTTTCTTAAATTCCATATATGAGTAAAATCATGTGGTATTTGTCTTTCTCTCACTGACTTATGTCACTTAGCATAATACACTTTATTTCCATCCATGTCATTGCAAATGGTAATATTTCATTCTTTTTCATGGCTGGGTAATATTCCATTGTGTATATACACACTACATCTTCTTTATCCATTAATCCATCATTGGACATCTGGGCTCTTTCCATATTTTGGCTACTGTGGACATTACTGCTATAAATATTGAGGTGCATGTGCCCCTTCAAGTCACTATTTTTTTATCCTTTGGATAAATACCTAGTAGAGCAATTGCCAGGTTGTAAGGTAGTTCTATTTTTAACTTTTGAACTAGAGTCCCTGCACCAGTTTGCATTCCCAACAACAGTGTAAGAGAGTTCCTCTTGCTCCACATCCTTCCCAACATCTGTTTCTCCTGATGGGTTAATTTTAGCCATTCTGACCGGTGTGAGGTGGTATCTCATTGTGGTTTTTATTTGTATTTCCCTGATGTCAAGTGATGTTGAGCATTTTTTCATGTGTCTGTTAGCCATTTGTATGTCTTCTTTGGAGAAATATCTATTCATGTCTTCTGCTCACTTCTTGACTGGATTATTTAGGTGTTTGGGGGGTGTTGAGTTTGATAAGTTCTTTATAGATTTTGGATACTAGCCCTTTATCTGATATGTCATTTACAAATATCGCCTCCCATTCTGTAGGTTGCCTTTTAGTTTTGTTGATTGTTTCCTTTGCTGTGCAGAGGCTTTTTATCTTGATGAAGTCCCAATAGTTCATTTTTGCTTTTGTTTCCCTTGCCTCTGGAGACGTGTCTAGTAAGAAGTTGCTGCAGCCGAGGTCAAAGAGTTTGCTGCCTGTGTTCTCCTCTAGGATTTTGATGGATTCCTGTCTCACATTTAGGTTTTTCATCCATTTTGAATTTATTTTTGTGTATGGTGTAAGAAAGTGGTCAAGTTTCAGTCTTCTGCTTGTTGCTGTCCAGTTTTTCCCAACACCATTTATTGAAGAGACTCTTTTTTCCATTGGATATTCTTTCCTGTTTTGTCAAAAATTAATTGACCATAGAGTTTTGGATTCATTTCTGGGTATTCAATCTGTTCCATTGATCAATGATTCTGTTTTTATGACAGTACCATACTGTCTTGATGAGTACAGCTTTGTAATACAGCTTGAAGTCCAGAATTGTGATGCCTCCAACTTTGGTATTCTTTTTCAACATTCCCTTGACAATTTAGGGTCTTTTCCAGTTCCATGCAAATTTCTGAAGTATTTGTTCCAGCTCTGTGAAAAATTCTGGTGGTATTTTGATAGGGATTGCATTGAATGTATAGATTGTTTTGGGGTGTCATTTTAAAAATATTTGTTCTTCCAATCCATGAACATGAAATGTTTTTCCATTTTTTTGTGTCTTCCTTAATTTCTCTCATAAGTGTTCTATAGTTTTCAGAGTACAGATCCTTTACCTCTTGGATTAGGTTTATTCCTAGGTATCTTATGGTTTGGAGTGCAATTGTAAATGAAATCGATTCCTTGATTTCTCTTTTTGCTACTTCATTATTGGTGTATAGAAATGCAACAGGCTTCTGTGCATTGATTTTATATCCTGTGAATTTTCTGAATTCCTGTATCAGTTTTGACAATTTTTTGGTGGAGTCTTTTAGGTTTTCTACATAGAGTATCATGTACTCTGCAAATAGTGAAAATTTCACTTATTCCTTGCTGATTTGGATCCCTTTTATTTCTTTTATTTAAATTTTATTTTATTATGTTATGTGGATCCCTTTTATTTCTTTTTTGTATTCTGATTGCTGAGGCTAGGACTTCCAGTACTATGTTAAACAACAGTGGTGACAGTAGACATCCCTGTCATGTTCTTGACCTTAGGGGAAAAGCTTTCAGTTTTTTCCCCATTGAGGACGATATTGGCTATGAGTCTTTTGTATATGGTCTATATGATGTTGAGTTTTGTTCCTTCTATCTGTACTTTCTTAAGGGACTTTTATCAAGAAAAGATGCTATATTTTGTCAAATGCTTTTTCTGCATTTATTGAGAGGATCATATGGTTCCTATCTTTTCTTTTATTAATGTGGCTTATCACATTGATTGATTTGCAAATACTGAACCACCCTTGCAGCTCAGGAATGAATTCCACTTGATCATGGTAAATAATTCTTTTAATGTACTGTTGGTTTCAATTCACTAGTGTCTTGTTGAGAATTTTTTGCATCCATGTTCATCAGGGATATTGACCTGTGATTCTCCTTTTTAGTGGGGTCTTTGGTTTTGATATCAAATTAAAGCTGGCCTTGTAGAATGAGTTTGGAAGTTTTCTTTCCACTTCTATTTTTTGGAACAGTTTGAGAAGAATAGGTGTTAACTCTTCTTTAAACATTTGGGAAAATTCCCCTGGGAAGCCATCTGGCTCTCAACTTCTGTTTTTTGGGAGATTTTTGATTACTGATTCAATTCCTTTGGTGGTTATCAGTCTGTTCAAATTTTCTATTTCTTCCTGTTTCACTTTGGGTAGTTTATATGTTTCTAGGAATTTATCCATTTCTTCCAGATTGCACAGTTTGTTGGCATATAATTTTCATTACATTCTCTTATAATTGTTGGTATTTCCGTGGTGTTGGTTGCGATTTCTCCTCTCTCATTAGTAATTTTATTTATTAATATCCTTTCTTTTTTCTTTTTGGTAAGTCTGGTTTATCAATATCATTAATTCTTTCAGAGAACCAGCTCCTAGTTTTATTGATCTTTTCTACTGTTTTTTTTTTTTTAATTTCTGCTCTAATCTTTATTATTTCCCTTATCCTGCTGGATTTATGCTTATTTGCTCTTCTTTTTCTAGCTCCTTTAGGAGTAAAGTTGGGTTGTGTATTGGAGAGTTTTCTTGCTTTTTTAGGAAGGCCTGTAAGGCTATATACTTCCCTCTTAAGACTGCCTTTGCTGCATCCCAAACATTCTGAATTGTCTGTTTTCATTTTCATTTGCTTCCATGTATTTTTTTTAATTCTTCTTTAATTTCCTGGTTGGCCCATTCATTCTTTAGTAAGATGTTCTTTAACCTCCATGTATTTGTGGTCCTTCCAAACATTTTCTTGTGGTTGACTTCAAGTTTCATAACATTGTGGTCTGAAAATATGCATGGTATCATTTCAATGTTTTTGTTCTGGTTGAGGCCTGATTTGTGAACCAAAATGTGATCTATTCAGGAGAATGTTCCATGTGTACTCAAAAAAATGTATATCCTGCTGCTTTAGGATGAAATGCTCTGAATATATCTGTGAAGTCCATCCGGTCCAGTGTGTCATTCAAAGCCCTTGTTTTCTTGTTGATCTTCTGCTTAAATGATCTGCCCATTGCTGTGAGTGGGATGTTATAATCCCTGACTCTTTTTGTGTTATTATCAATGAGTTTCTTTAAGTTTGTTATTAATTGGTTTATATATTTGGGTGCTCTCAAGTTAGATACATAAATATTTATAATTGTTAACTCTTTTTATTGGATAGGCCCCTTTATTATGATATAGTGTCCTTCCTCACGTCTTATTACAGACTTAGGTTTAAAATCTAGGTTTTCTGATACAAGTTTGGCTACTCCAGCTTTCTTTTTGATGTCCATTAGCATGATAAATGATTCTCTACCTCCTCACTTTCAAAATGGAAGTGCCTTTGGATCTAAAATGAGTCTCTTGTAAGGAGCATATCAATGGGTTTGTTTATTTTTTAATCCATTCTAATACCCTATGTCTTTTGATTGAAGCATACTGTCCTCTTCCTTTCAGAGTAATTATTGAAATATATGAATTTAGTTTCATTGTATTACCTCCAATGTTGCTATTCCTGTAGACTGCCTCGGTTGCATTCTAGTCTTTGTTGCTTTTGGTCTCTCTTTCCTACTCAAAGTGTCCCCTTTGGGGCGCCTGGATGGCTCAGTTGTTAAGCATCTGCCTTCAGCTCAGAACATGATCCCAGGGTCCTGGGATCGAGCCTTGCATTGGGTTCCCCACTCTGCAGGAAGCCTGCCTCTCCCTCTCCCACTCCCCCTGCTTGTGTTCCTGCTCTCGCTGTGTCTCTCTCTGTCAAATAAAATAAAATCTTTTTTAAAAAAAGTGTCCCCTTTAATATTTCTTGCAGAGCTGGTTTGGTGTTCACAAACTCCTTTAGTTTTTGCTTATCTTGGAAACTCTTTATCTCTCTTTCTATTCTGAATGACAGCCATGTTGGATAAAGTATTCTTGGATGCATATTTTTTCCCATTTAGCACATTGAATATATCATGCCAGTCCTTTCTGGCCTGCCAGGTATCTGTGGACAGATCTGCTGTTAGCCTTATGTGCCTGCCCTTATAGGTTAAGGACCTTTTTCCCTAGCTGTTTTCAGAATTCTCTCTTTAGCTTTGTATTTTGCAAGTTTCACTATGATATATCTTGGTGTTGACCTGTTTTTGTTGATTTTGGAGGGAGTTCTCTGTGCCTCTTGGACTTGAATGCCTGTGTCCTTCCCCAGATTTGGGAAGTTCTCAGATTTAATTTGTTCAAATAAACCTGCCCCTTTTCCCTGCTCTTCTTCTTCTGGGACTGCTAAGATATGGATATTATTGTCCTTTGTGGCATCTCTGAGTTTCTTAAGTCTATTCTCATGATCTAATAATTTTCTTTCTCTCTTCTTTTCAGCTTCATTATTTTCCATAATTTTGCCTTCTATATCACCTATCCTCCCTCTGCTTCTTCAATCGTCATTGTTTTTATGTCCAATCTGTTTTGCATCACTTATAGCATTTTTTTTTTATTTCAGCCTGACTAGTTTTTTACGTCTTTTATCTCTGCAGCAAGTGTTTCTCTGGTGTCTTCTATGTTTTTTTCATGTCCAGCTGGTAGTCTTATGACTGTAGATCTAAATTCTTGTTAGATATATTGCTTATCTGTTTTCAGCAAGTCTCTGGCTGTGATATCTTCCTGACCTTTCTTTTGGGGAGAATTCCTCCATCTTAACATTTTGGCTAAGTGTCTATCTTTTGTGTATTATGAAAGCTTGTTATATTTCCTGCACTTCAGAATAATGTTATATTAAAAACAGGTCATACACTGTCCAGGGTCTGGCACTTCAGGAAGTGTTCCTGGTTTATGTTGTGTGCACTCAGCTGTTATGTTTTGGCTGCTCTTTCCTACTGATCAGTCCTCCTCAGCATTCCTCCTTGCTTGCAATGTGGAGTGCTTGAACCTTCATCTAGGTGTGCTTTGATTTGTTTGTTGAATAAAGCCTGGAAAAAAAGGAAGAAAAGAAAAAGAAAAAAGAGATAAAGAGCCTGATGCAAACAAAAGAGAAAAGAAAGGGAATCAGAAAACAAAACAAAACAAAACAAAAAAAAACCAGACAATCACAAAAACTATAAACCTGATTCCAAAAGAAAAAGGAAAAGAAAAAGAAAAAAAAGAAGCCTGGGGCACCTGGGTGGCTCAGATAGTTAAGTGTCTGCCTTTGGCTCAGGTCATGATCTCAGGGTCCTGGGATCGAGTCCCGCATCAGGCTCCCTGCTCCTTGGGAGCCTGCTTCTCCCTCTGCCTCTCTCTCTCTCTCTGTCTCTCATGAATAAATAAATAAAATCTTAAAAAAAAAAAGAAGCCTGATTCCAAAAACAAAGAAAGAAAAGGAAATGAAAAAACAAACTAACAAACTAACAAAAACCATAACCCTGATTGCACAAGAGAAAGAAAGAATAAGAAAGAAAGAAAGAAAGAAAAAGCCTGGTCCTATTTCCACCAGAACTGAAGGGGATGCTTTGAAGCACTGTATGGTCAGTAGACCTGGTGCATGTGGCATACTGCCTGTTTTGCTCTTCTGGGGGAGAGGCCTGCTGTGGTGGCTCAGAGTCGATCCTGACCAGTAAAAAAAGCACTTGCCATGCACAGTGGGGCAGGGTTTGATGTAAGTGGCTCCTACAAACACTAGGGGCCGCTGTGTTGTTCTCTGATGTCCAGCCGTTTTGGTAGTGGTGGTAAAATGGCGGCACCTCACTCTTTTGTCCCTGAACAAGGGGATCTCACACCCCCTGCTGTTCAGGAAGCCCTCACAGAAAAGCAGGGGCCCTCATTGCGCCCCACAGCCAGCTCTCCTAAGTTTTATCTTTGGCACAACTGAGATTCAAAACTGCAAATCTCCTGCATTTTATCTTTGGCAGGTGACTGGGATTCAAAACTCCAAATCTTAAAGAGCTGGCACTGCTCAGATCTGCTCTTTCTCCAGATTAGAAGCTTGCTGCACTCTGACTAGTGCCCTTTGTCACAGAAAAAGAGTCCCTTGCCTGTGCAGTGCACAGAATCTGTGGTATGTCACCACAAAAAAATGAGTAACAAGGTTAACTACCCTCTGCACATGCCTTTGTCCCCTGCCTAGGAAAGACATTTTGCTGGAGCCTACAAGATCCTTTGTCTTTGGAGAGGCAATATACCCTCTTCCAAATGTATTCCAGGAAGAGGAATGATCTCTCCCAGTGTGACCCTGGAGAGCCCTACACCACTTTGTGCTCACTCCTGGACCAGAGCACTCCTTCTCTCCTTCCAAAATCTCAGAGCTTGAGCTCCAGTTACTGTTTGCAAAATACCTGTGCCACTCAGTTCCTGCCCCACCTGGCTCCCCAGTCTGTGGTCTGAGAGGTTTGTTTTTTGTTTGAACTCAGTGCTGCACCCCCTTAACCTTTCTCTCCCTCTCTCCCTTTTCTCTCCTTGCAAAAAAGTTCCCTCTCCTCAGCAGCAGGGCAGTTTTTCTCTCCCCCAATTCACTTCCATGCACCTTCCACCTGCCACACTATTTCCTTCCAACTGTGGAGATCCTTCTTCCAACCCTCAGATCGATTCCCTGGGTGTTTCAAGTGATTTGACCTCAATACAGCTGTGTTCAAGGGACAAAGAATGCCCAGGGTCCCCCTACTTCTACACCATCTTAACTCCTCCTTGGAGTAAATGAAGATTTTAGAACAAAAATATAATATCTGATAAAAGAATCATTGGGGATGTCAGCATCATGATGGTGTATCTCATTCCTCTTTTCTCTCCCCCTTTTTAAACAACTAATTAGGCATCCATAACCAAACAAAAACTCCTCTACACATTATATCAGGGGACCTGGGAGGTTTCTAGCCCACATGTGTATCTGAAATAAACAAACAATACCTTGGTAAGGATTGTAAATCCAAGGCAGTAGGCATATCTGCCCTACCCCCCCATGAGGGTAGAAACCTAAAGAGTACAAAGCTTAGCAGATACCCATGAACAGGAGAATTGGTGGAAGTCCAGCCTGCCCAAGGAGAGATTCAAGCACACCACTGGAATGGAACAGTGACCAGTTTGAATACAGAAGAGAGGGAAAAACTTGTCAAGGTAACCCCCTCCCTAGGATGACACTTCAAGGGGCTAGGCTTTTGGCAGCAATAGCAACAGTCTCTCCAGCAGAGGAGATGGAAAGTGGTAACCTTTTCCAGGAAAACATAAAGGCAAAAGTAATGAGTGACTGCCTGCCTACCCCAATTGTGTAGGTTGCAACTTGAGAAACCCATTTCTCTCCAGAAGCATCTGGATTGCTGAGTGAGGACCTCCATGACTGGGGGGAGGGAGAAAAAGAAGAACCTGAAGGAAACAGTAAAAACATCAAAGGACATTAAATTAACATGTTTCTTGCTGTCTACTTCAGGACTTCAGCAGGAAGTCTGTCCATAAACCTCTGGGAGTGCACCACTTGAGGATGTCCCCACCAGGTCTGTGGACACCATCTAAGCCCCAACTGCTAAATCCACACCTTTCCCAACTCTGCTGCCATTTCCTTGTAGGTACTCCAGAGTGCATCTGTGAGAGTAAGCTCTGGTAAAAACAGGGTCCTCAGATAATAGGCCAGGGTCAGTGGGCCAGAGAGAAACTACAAACAAGCTATAGTGTCACTTTCTGGAATATTAAAAAAATGTTTCAAATAACCAGCCTATTGAATTGTAAGAACTGTAGAAGACATAAAACTTTAGTTAAGGAGGTGTCTGCTACATCAAATGTGAAAGCAGAAGCACAAACCTACAAACACCATGAAAAAATCAAACAAATATTGAATTGAAAAAAGAAAACAGTAATTCCCCAACTACTGAACTCAAAGACACAAAATATTGTGAACTAACCAATAAAGAATTCAAAATAGTCTTTGCACATAATCCAAGCTATTAGAAACCTCAGAACATAATTCAATGAACTCAAGAATAAAATTAATAAACAGAAGTTCTTTACCAAAGAGATTTTAAATTATATGTATAATTTATATAATATATATTTTATATATATCATGTATAAAATATATATTATATAATATATAATTATTAAATTATATAGAATTCGAGAAATGAGAAAAATTCAATAGAGTGCATTGGTAATAGAGAAGGCCATATGGAATAAGTGAACTAGAGGATAGTAATATAGAAATAATTCAGTTAGAAGAAAGAACTAAGATTTCTAAAAGTGAAGAAACCCTATGAGAGCTATCAGTTTCTATCAGAAAGGAAAATATTAGAATAATTGGGATTCC
The DNA here is from genome assembly GCF_002201575.2 of Neomonachus schauinslandi. Lineage (NCBI taxonomy): Eukaryota > Metazoa > Chordata > Mammalia > Carnivora > Phocidae > Neomonachus > Neomonachus schauinslandi. The sequence continues at coordinate 73,088,435 of NC_058419.1, read as the reverse complement.
AGAAAGAGAAAAGAGGGAGAAAGTGGCAGAGAGTTTATTAAAAGAAATAATAGCTGAGAATTTCCCAGACTTGGAAAAGAACTTGGACACACAAATACATGAAGGTAATATAACACTCTATTATCTCAATAAGAAGAGACTTTCTCTAAGACATATTATAATGAATCTGTCAAAAATCAATGATAAAGAATCTCAAAGGCAACCAGAGAAAAAAGGAGGTAACCTACAAAGGAACTCCCATTAGATTATCGGCAGATTTCTCAACAGAAACTCTATAGGCCAGGAGAAAATGGAATGACATACTCAATGTGTTGAAAGACCAAAAAGTTACCAACCAAGAGTACTTTATCTGGCAAAGTTATCCCTCAGATATGCAGGAGAAAAAAAGACTTTCCCAGAGAAACAAAAGCTGAGAGAGCTCACCACCAGTAGACCTGTCTTATAAGAAATGCTAGAAGAGATTCTTCGAGCTGAAAAGAAAAGATGCTAATCAGTGGCATGAAAACATATGAAAGTACACAACACTTTAGTGAGTGAAAAATAGACAGTCAATAGACATTAGAAAACTGTAACTCTATATTAGAATGGAATGTTAACCACTTAACTATAGTAGAAAAGTTAAAGGAAAAGAGTATTAAAAATAACTACAGCTGGGTGCCTGGGTGGCTCATTCATGTCTGACTCTTGGTTTTGGCTTAGGTCATAATCTTGTGGGTCATGGGATTCAGACCAGCATCAGGATCTGCGCTCAGTGGGGAGTCTGCTTAAAGATTCTCTCCCTCTGCCCCTACCCCCACTCATGCTTTCTCTCAAATAAATAAATAAATAAATCTTTAAAAAAGAATTATGGCTACTATAATTTATTAACAAATACAGAGGATAAAAAGAGGTAGATTGTGACATCAAAAAATAAAAATGGAGGAGGAAAGGGTAGAGATTATACAAAAATAAAGATAGGTTGCTATCAACATAAAATTTATTGTTTTATTTATGAGATGTTTAAGGTAAGCCCTATGGTAATGACAAAGCAAAAATCTAGAGTAGATTGATGCAGCAAAAATGGGGGAGGGTAGGGAGACAGAGCATACCACCATGGAAAAACACCAATTTACAAAAATAGGCAGGAACAGAAGGAAAAAGAAAAAATGAAGATACAAAATTACTAGAAGGCAAAAAACATGGTAGTCATAGGTCCTTACATATCAATAATCACCCTAAATGTAAACGGATTGAATTCACTAATCAAAAAGCACATGATAGCAGAAAATATTTTTAAAAGACCCAAATGTATGGTGCCTAAAAAAGATTCATTTCAGCTCTAAGGAGACATACAGGCTCAAAGTGAAGGGATGGAAGAAGATATTTCAAGCAAGTGAAAAACAGAAGTGGAAGTAGCTATACTTAGACAAATTAGACTTAGAGGCAAAACCAGTAACAAGAGACAAAGAAAGTCATTGAATAATAATAAAGGAGCTAATACATCAAGAAGACATATGTGAAATTTAAGAAAAAAACCAAATTAATAAAGAAAAAAAAGAGACAAATGAAACAGACTCTTCAATACAGAGAATAAACTGGTGGTTTCCAGAGAGGAGGTAGGTGGGAGAGTGGGTGAAATAGATAAAGGGGATTAAGAGTATACTTACTGTGATGAGCACTGAATAATGTATAAAATTGTTGAATAATTATATTGTATGCCTGAAATTAATATAACAGTATGTCAACTATACTTCAATAAAAAAGGAAAATGTAAAAATCATAAATATATGAACACCCATCATCAGAGCACCTACATATATTAAGCAAATACTAACCAATCTGAAGGGAAAAATAAACAGTAAAATAATAGTAGAGGACTATGATATTCCACTTTCTGCAATAGATAGATCATCCACACAGAAAATCAACAATAAAATGTTAAAATTGAAGCACACTTTAGAACAACTGGACTTACTAGATGTATATATAAAACATTCCAACCAATAACAGCAGAATAAACATTTTTCTCAAGTGCACACAGTATATTTTCCAAGATAGATTATATAATAGGACACAAAACAAGTCTTAGAAAACTCAAGAAGGTTAAAATCATACCAATATCTCTTCTGACACAATGGTATGAATATTGAAATCAACAAAGATAGGACAGGTGAAAAATCTATAGGTAAATAGATTTGCAAGATCTATAGGAAAGTAAACAACACATTTTTGAACAACCTATGGGTAAATGAGAAATCAAAAGGGAAATAAAAACATTTTAAAACAAATGAAAGTGGAAACACAATATACCAAATATTGTGGGATGCTGCAAATCAGTTCTGAAAGGAAATTTATAGCAGTAAATACATATATTAAGAAATAAAAGGGAGCCTGGGAAGATGACAAAGTAGGAGAACCTTAAGCACAGATACAACTGGGTAAGAGCCACATCAGAGTAACTAACCCAGAAAATGAACTAAAGCCTGGCAGAACAGACTCTCCACAGTTAATCTTAGAAAGAAGGCCATATCAAAAATAGTGAGAACGTGGAGAGGTACTTGGCAACAAAACTAAACTGTGAGACTAATCACAAATGGGAGAGACACCACAAGCACAGGGAAGGGAGAGGAACAGACCCACCAGGCACCCCAAACATAGGGGACCTGCACTGAGAAGATGAGTACCCATAACATTTGGCTTTGAAAACTAGAGGGGCATAAAGTCATGAGCTTTTTACACTCAGTGAGGTTTAGCAGCTGGAACGTTAAAAGCAGTAAGGTTGGCTCTGGGATAGCTGAGGGCTATAGGAAACAGTCTCAGCCTTTAAAGACCCAGCATAACAAATAGCCCTGTTGAGATACATCATAGAAGCAGCAGTTTGAAAAGTGCCTGGGGTATGCTGGAAGGAGATTTATTTACTTTTTTTCTTCCAAACTTTTATTTAAATTCTACTTAGTTAATACATAGTGTAATATTGGTTTCAGGAGTAGAATTTGGTGATTCATCACTTACATATAACACCCAGTGCTCATCATAACAAGTGCCCTCCTTAATACCTATCACCCGTTTGGCCCATCCCTCAGCCACCTCCCTCCATCACTCCTCAGTTTCTTCTCTAGAGTCTCTTATGGTTTGCTTCCCCCTCTTTTTTTTTCTCATTCCCATATGTTCATCTGTTTTGCTTCCTTAATTCCACATATGAGTGAAATCATATGGTATTTGTCTTTCTCGGACATATTTTGCTTAGCATAATACTGTCTACCTCCATCCACGTTTTTGCAAAAGGAAAGATTTCATTCTTTTTGATGTCTGAGTAATATATATAATATAATATTATATATATAATAATAATCACACATCTTCTTTATCCATTCATCAGTCAGGCTCTTCCCATAGTTCAGCTATTGTTGATAATGCTGCTATAAACATAAGGGTGGATGTACTCTTCCAATCTATATTTTTGTATCCTTTGGGTAAATACCTAGTAGTGCAATTGTGGGATCACTGGGTAGTTCTATTTTTAACTTATTGAGGAAGCTCCATACTGTTTTCCAGAGTGGCTGCACCAGTTTCCATCCCCACCAACAGTGCAAGAAGATTCCCTTTTCTCTGCATCCTCACCAATATCTGCTGTTTCCTGTGTTGTTAATTTTAGCCATTCTGACAGGTGTGAGGTGGTATTTCATCATAGTTTTGATTTGTATTTCCCTGATGATGCGTGATGTTGAGCATCTTTTCATGGGTCTGTTAGCCATCTGGATATCTTCTTTGGATAAATGTCTATTAATGTCTTCTGCCACTTTCTTAACTGGATTATTTGTTTTTTGGGGTGGGGGTGCACCACAGCAATCTGCTGGGTTTGGAGACTACACATGGGGTCATGTACCAGGGATAGAAATGCTTGGTCACAGGCCGGGTGAGCACAGAATGCGGCAGGAGACTGGGGAGATAGGAGCAATTGACTGCTTTTCTCTGGGGGCTCACTGAGGAGTGGGGCCCTGAGCTCCTGGCTCCTCCAGGACAGAGATTGGGAGGCCATCATTTTCACTCTCATCCTACAAAGCTGTATGGAAAGCTTGCAGGGAACAAAAGCTCCCGAGAGCAAACCCAAGCAGATTACTTAGCCCGACTGGCAAGGGCGGGGCAATTCTGCATCCAGCAAAGACAGCTGAGAACCACGGCAACAGGCCCCTCCCTGAGAAGATCGGCAAGAACAGCCAGCCAAGACCAGGTTTACCGATCAATGAGAATGGCAGAACTCCAGTGCTAGGGGAATACTACACATAGCATTCATGGCTTTTTCCCCATGATTCTTTAGTCTTTCAAAGTTAATTTTTTTTTAATTTTCTTTTTCTTTTCTTTTTTTTAAAAATTTTTTTTCCCTGTTTCAACCAACATCTTATCAATCCCTTTTTTAAAAATCTTTTTTATTTTTCATTTTTAGACTCACATTCTATCCCTTCATAGTAGTTAACCTTATTTTTGGTATATATATATCTAAGTTATTCTCTCTTTAAAATTTTGGGATACACTTTCTTCTAACAGACCAAAATATATCCTAAATATCTAGTGTATGGCTTTGTTCTAGTCTCCTACCTGATCACATTCTTTCCTTTTTAAAAAAAAAAAAAATCCTCTTCTTTCTTTTTTCAACCAACTTCTTATCAATTCCTTTTATAAAATTGTTTATAATTTTCTTCTTTACAATCATATTCCATCTTTTCATCATATTTACCCTTATTTTTGCACATATATTTTTCTTTCTTTAAAAATTTGGGAGGCACTTTCTTCTAACAGACCAAAATACACGCAAAATCTAGTGTGTGGCACTGATCTATGCACCAGCCTGATCATATTTGATCATATTTTGTTTTTTTTATCTTTTTCTTTTTCTTTTATTTCTCTTTTTGTTCCTTTCCCTTTCTTTTCCCCCAGTTTCAGGTCTCTTCTGATTTGTTTAGTGTATATTTTTCTGGGGTCATTGTTACCCTGTTGGCATTTTGTTCTCTCATTCATCTCTTCTCCTCAGGACAAAATGACAAGACAGAAATAATCACCTCAATAAAAAGAACAAGAGGCAGTACGGACTGCCAGGGACCTACTCAATACGGACATTAGTAAGATGTCAGAACTAGAGTTCAGAATGATGATTTTAAAGATACTAGCTGGGCTTGAAAAAAGCATGGAAGATATTAGAGAAACCCTTTCTGGAGAAATAAAAGAACTAAAATCTAACCAAGTCGAAATCAAAAAGGCTATTGATGAGGTGCAATCAAAAATAGAGGCTCTAACCGCTAGGATAAATGAGGCAGAAGAGGAATCAGTGATGTAGAAGACCAAATGATGGAAATAAAGAAGCTGAGAAAAAGAGAGATAAACAACTACTGGATCACGGGGGCAGAATTCGAGAGATAGGTGATACCACAAGATGAAACAATATTATAATAATTAGGATCCCAGAAGAAGAAGAAAGAGAGAGAGGGGCAGAAGGTATATTGGAGCAAATTATAGCAGAGAACTCCCCTAATTTGGGGAAGGAAACAGGCATCAAAATCCAGGAGGGACAGAAAACACCCCTCAAAATGAATTAAAAGAGGTCAACACCCCGACATCTAATAGTAAAACTTATGAGTCTCAGAGACAAAGAGAAAATCCTGAAAGCAGCTTGGAAAAGAGATATGTAACCTACAATGGTAGAAACATTGGATTGGCAACAGACCTATTCACAGAGACCTGGCAGGCCAGAAAGGATGGCAGGATATATTCAGAGCACTAAATGAGAAAAATATGCAGCCAAGAATACTATATCCAGCTAGGCTGTCATTGAAAATTGAAGGAGAGATAAAAAGCTTCCAGGACAAACAAAAACTAAAGGAATTTGCAAACACAAAACCAGCCCTACAAGAAATATTGAAAGGGGTCCTCTAAGCAAAGAGAGAGCCTAAAAGTAACATAGACCAGAAAGGAACACAGACAATATACAATAACAGTCACCTTACAGGCAATACAATGGCACTAAATTCCTATCTTTCAATACTTACCCTGAATATAAATGGGCTAAATGCCCGAATCAAAAGACACAGGCTATCAGATTGGATGAAAAAACAAGACCCATCAATATGCTTTCTGCAAGAGACTCATTTTAGACCCAAAGACACCCCCAGATTGAAAGTGAGGGGGTGCAAAACCATTTACCATGCTAATGGACACCAAAAGAAAGCTGGGGTGGCAATCCTTATATCAGACAAATTAGATTTTAAACCAAAGACTATAATAAGAGATGAGGAAGGACACTATAACATACTTAAAGGGTCTATCCAACAAGATCTGACAGTTGTAAATATCTATGCCCCTAACATGGGAGCAGCTGATTATATAAGCCAAATAATAACAAAAGCAAAGAAACACATCAACAACAATACAATAGTGGGGGACTTTAAGACCCCCCCCCTCACTGAAATGGACAGATCATCTAAGCCAAAGATCAACAAGGAAATAAAGACTTTAAATGACACACTGGACCAAATGGACTTCACAGATATATTCAGAACATTCCATCCCAAAGCAACAGAATACACATTCTTCTCTAGTGCCCATGAAACATTCTCCAGAATAGATCACATCCTAGGTCACAAATCAAGTCTCAACCAAAAGATTGGGATCATTCCCTGCCTATTTTCAGACTACAATGCTTTGAAAATAGAACTCATTCACAAGAGGAAGGTCGGAAAAAAATCAAATACATGGAGGCTAAAGAGCATCCTACTAAAGAGTGAATGGGTCAACTAGGAAATTAAAGAAGAATTAAGAAAATTCATGGAAACAAATGACTATGAAAACACAACTGTTCAAGGTCTTTGGGATGCAGCAAAGGCAGTCCTAAGAGGAAAGTATATAGCAATACAAGCTTTTCGCAAGAAACAAGAAAGGTCTCAAATACACAACCTAACCCTACACCTAAAGGAGCTGGAGAAAGAACAGCAAATAAAGCCTAAACCCAGCAGGAGAAGAGAAATAATAAAGATCAGAGCAGAAATCAATGAAATAGAAACCAAAAGAACAGTAGAACAGATCAACGAAACTAGGAGCTGGTTCTTTGAAACAATTAACAAGATTGATAAACCCCTGGCCTGACTTATCAAAAAGAAAAGAGAAAGGACCCAAATAAACAAAATCATGAATGAAAGAGGAGAGATCACAAGCAATACCAAAGAAATACAAACAATTATGAGAACATATTATGAGCAAATATATGTGAGCAAATATATGTGAGCAAATTAGATAATCTGGAAGAAATGGATGCATTCCTATCGATGTACCAACTACCAAAACTGAACCAGGAAGAAATAGAAAACCTGAACAGACCGATAACCACTAAGGAAACTGAAGCAGTAATCAAAAATCTCCCAACAAACAAAAGCCCAGGGCCAGATGGCTTCCCAGGGGAATTCTACCAAACATTTAAAAGAAGAATTAATACCTATCCTGAAAATGTTCCAAAAAACAGAAATGGAAGGAAAACTTCCAAACTCGTTTTATGACGCCACCATTACCTTGATCCCAAAACCAGACAAAGACCCCATCAAAAAGGAGAATTACAGACCAATATCCTTGATGAACATGGATGCAAAACTTCTCACCAAAATATTAGCCAATAGGATCCAAGAGTACATTAAAAGGATTATTCACCACGACCAAGTGGGATTTATCCCTGGGCTGCAAGGTTGGTTCAACATCTGCAAATCAATCCATGTGATACAATACATTAATAAAAGAAAGAACAAGAACCATATGATCCTCTCAATAGATGCAGAAAAAGCATTTGACAAAGTACAGCATCCTTTCTTGATCAAAAGTCTTCAGAGTATAGGGATAAAGGGTACATACCTCAATATCATAAAAGCCATCTATGTAAAACCCACAGCAAATATCATTCTCAATGGGGGAAAAACTGAGAGCTTTCCCCCTAAGGTCAGGAACACAGCAGGGATGTCCACTATCACCACTGCTATTCAACATAGTATTAGAAGTCCTAGCCTCAGCAATCAGACAACAAAACGAAATAAAAGGCATCCAAATTGGCAAAGAAGAAGTCAAACTCTCACTCTTTGCAGATGATATACTTTATGTGGAGAACCCAAAAGACTCCACTCCCAAATTGCTAGAACTCATACAGAAATTCAGTGAAGTGGCAGGATATAAAATCAATGCACAGAAATCAGTGGCATTCCTATACACCAACAACAAGACAGAAGAAAGAGAAATTAAGGAGTTGATCCCATTTACAATTGCACCCAAAACGATAAGATACCTAGGAATAAATTTAACCAAAGAGGCAAAAAATCTGTACTCAGAAAACTATAAAATACTCATGAAAGAAATTGAGGAAGACACAAAGAAATGGAAAAACGTTCCATGCTCATGGATTGGAAGAACAAATATTGTGAAGATGTCAATGCTACCTAGAGCAATCTACACATTCAATGCAATCCCTATCAAAATACCATCCACCTTTTTCAAAGAAATAGAACAAATAATCCTAAAATTTGTATGGAACGAGAAAAGACGCCAAATAGCCAGTGGAATGTTGAAAAAGAAAAGCAAAGCTGGTGGCATCACAATTCCAGACTTCAAGCTCTATTACAAAGCTGTCATCATCAAGACAGTATGGTACTGGCACAAAAACAGACACATAGATCAATGGAACAGAATAAAGAGCCCAGAAATGGACCCTCAACTCTATGGTCAACTAATCCTTGACAAAGCAAGAAAGAATGTCCAATGGAAAAGACAGTCTCTTCAACAAATGGTGTTGGGAAAATTGGACAGCCACATGCAGAAGAATGAAACTGGACCATTTCCTTACACCACACACAAAAATAGACTCCAAATGGTTGAAAGACCTCAATGTGAGACAGGAGTCCATCAAAATCCTAAAGGAGAACACAGGCAGCAACCTCTTCGACCTCAGCCACAGCATCTTCTTCCTAGAAACATCGCCAAAAGCAAGGGCAAAAATGAATTATTGGGACCTCATCAAGATAAAAAGCTTTTGCACAGCAAAAGAAACAGTCAACAAAACCAAAAGACAACTGACAGAATGGGAGAAGATATTTGCAAATGACATATCAGATAAAGGGCTAGTATCCAAAATCTATAAAGAACTTAACAAACTCAAAAGCCAAAGAACAAATGATCCAATCAAAAAATGGGCAGAAGACATGAACAGACATTTTTCCAAAGAAGACATCCAAATGGCCAACAGACACATAAAAAAGTGCTCAACATCACTTGGCATCAGGGAAATCCAAATCAAAACCTCAATGAGATACCACCTCACACCAGCCAGAATGACTAAAATTAACAAGTCAGGAAATGATAGATGTTGGCAGGGATGTGAAGAAAGAGGAACCCTTCTACACTGTTGGTGGGAATGCAAGCTGGTGCAGCCACTCTGGAAAACAATATGGAGGCTCCTCAAAAAGTTGAAAATAGAGCTACCCTATGACCCAGCAATTGCAGTACTGGGTATTTACCCCAAAGACACAAATTAGGGACCCAAAGGGGTACATCACCCCAATGTTTATAGCAGCCATGTCCACAATAGCCAAACTGTGGAAAGAGCCAAGTTGTCCATCGACAGATGAATGGATAAAGAAGAGGTGGTATATATATACAATGGAATATTATGTAGCCATCAAAAGGAATGAAATGTTGCCATTTGCAATGACGTGGATGGAACTGGAGGATGTATGCTGAGCGAAATAAGTCAAGCAGAGAAAGATGTGTATCATATGACCTCACTGATATGAGGAATTCTTAGTCTCAGGAAACAAACTGAGTGTTGCTGGAGTGGTGGGGGGTGGGAGGGATGGGGTGGCTGGGTGATAGACATTGGGAGGTTATGTGCTATGGTGAGCGCTGTGAATTGTGTAAGACTGTTGAATCAAAGACCTGTACCTCTGAAACAAATAATACATTATATGTTAAAAAAAAAAATGAAGAAGATAGCAGGAAGGGAAAAATGAAGGGGGGAAATTGGAGGGGGAGGGGAACCATGAGAGACTATGGACTCTGAGAAATAAACCGAGGGTTCTAGAGGGGAGGGGGTGGGGGGATGGGTTACCCTGGTGATGGGTATTAAGGAGGGCACATACTGAATGGAGCACTGGGTGTTATAGGCAAACAATGAATCATGGAACACATCAAAAACTAATGATGTAATGTATGGTGATTAACGTAACATAATAAAAAAGATTGTTTAAAAAGAATAATAATAATTTGATATTTACCTAGCTGTGTTTGAGGGATGAAACAAGCTTCGGGTCCCCCTATTCCTCACCATCTTAACTCCTACCCTGAAGAAAAGAAGCTAGATTTATTAAATAATCTCAGGACATATGCTGGAGGGGCAGGGACCTTTAGGAGGCTTCTTCAAGAACAAAAGAGCTGGTGGGCACCATTTCTGTTCCTCTCCCACCAGTCACATACACAGACACCTGCAGGAACCGTTGCCAACACTTACTTCTTGGCTTAATAATACTGTGAATCCCACCTCCACGTTCTCCTAGAGACTTGTCCCATCTAACTTACCCCACTCAGCAGGAGTCTTTCCAAAGTGGCTTCAGGTCCCAGCTTGCAAGCCGAATAGTGTATACTTTTCTAATACCACACACTCTGCCGCCATGCTCCAGTGGACTGCTCCATCTAACCAGCGTCACTTAGCAGGAGTCTAGCCAAAGCTACACCAGACATGTCTCATTATACAATTGGCCCTAACAGTAGCCAGGAGCATTCCAAAGTGACATTAGGCCCAGGAAGGGTGGGTGGAGTCAACTGCATACACCAGTGAGACTATAGCCCCAGCAGTAGGCTGGGGGCAGGCATCTAATCTGACTGCTCGTTTCTTCCACCAATGGAAACCTCACATGGGGCAGCACAAACAGAGAAATCTGTAGCTCAGAATCACAGGAACTCCAACAGACAGACTGGAGGCAGATATCTGGTCTGACTAAAGGCCCCACCCACCAACGAAAGCCTCACAGGAAACAACACAGGGAGAGCACCATCTTTTTGGTGTGACTACAGTTTTGGGAAATGGACTAAGGGTTTGACCCAACCCAAGCCCAAGGAGGCTCAAGACTGACCCCTTAACAGCACAGTGACAAAATCCTTTCCACAACAGGCAAAGTTTATGTTTATTTCAACTGAATAGATGTAAGGCAAACATGACTTAACCACAATAGTAGAACACATGTAGCACACATAGGAGACACACCTGAAGTGCCAGGTTCTGATAAACAGGGGAAATTGCACTACAGAGCACTACAGGATCTCTTTTTCATGAGGCCACTACTTCCAATATCAGGAGATATAGCTGACTTTCCTAATACATGGATATAGATCCAGAGAGTTAGACAAAATGAGGAGACCAAAGAATATTTCCCATATGAAAGAACATGATAAAATCACAGCAAAAGAGCTAAATAAAATGGAGATAAGCAATATTCCTGATAGGGAATTCAAAGTGATGATCATAAGGATAATTTTTGGACTTGAGAAAAGAGTGGAGAATCTTAGTGAGACTTTCAACCAAGAATTAAAAAATATGAAAAAGAACCATGAGAGATGAAAAATTCAGTAACTGTTATTAAAAATACACTAGCAGGAAAAATAAACTAGAGGGAAAAAATGGTAGACTAGAGGAAGCGGAAGAATAGATCAGTGATATGGAAGACAGAGTGATGGAAAGAAATCAAGCAGAACAGAAAATAGAAAAAAAAGAATAACAAAAGAGAATAGCTTAAGGAAACTCAGCAACACCATCAAGCATAATAAAATTTGCATTACAAGGATCCTAGAAGAATAAGAGAAAAAAAGAGGGACAGAATATTTATTTGAAGAAATAGTAGCTGAAAACTTCCCTAATCTGGGAAAGGAAACAGAAATCCAGATCCAGGAGGCACAGATATCCACCCCAAAATCAACCCAAGGATGACCAGGCCAAGGCACATAATAATGAAAATGACAAGAAGTAGAGATAAAGAGATAATTTTGAAAGCAAGAGAAAAGAAAACGGTTACATATAAAGGAAACCCCTTAAGTCTATCAGCTAATTTTTCAGCAGAAATTTTGCATGTCAGAAGAGAGGGGCATGATATATTCAAAGTGCTGAAAGGAAAAAAACCTTACAACCAACAACACTGTACCCATTAAGGCAATCATTCAAAATAGAATGAGAGATAAAAAGTGTCTCATACAAACAAAAGTTAAAGGAATTCATTACTAATAAATCAGCCTTGTAAGAAATGTTAAAGGGAATTCTTTGAGTGGAAAGGAAAGGCCAGCAAAGGAAAACAATGCACAGATGCATACAAACATAATCAAAATAGTGTATCGATCACTTATAAAACCAGTACAAAACGATAAACCACAAAAGCAGTAAAATCAATTATATCTATAAAAATGTGAAGGCATTGTCAAAATAAAAATCTACAAATATGACATCATATACATAAAAAGAGGGAAAGGGAGTAAAAATTGAGTGCTTTTGCAATATGTTCAAACTTAACTGTCAACCTAATAAAGTCTGCTATATAAACCTAATGGTAACCACAAATCAAAAATATGTAATAGACAAGCAAAAGACAAAGAGGAAAGAATCCAAAAATATCACTAAAAGAAACCACTAAACCAGAAGGGAAAAGCACAAGAGAAGAAAGGAACAGAAAGGAACCACAAAAACAATGATAAAATAAGTAACAAAATTGCAATAAGAACAAACCTATCAATAGTTATTATTTTTTATTTAAATTCAATTAGTCAATGTATAGTACATCATTAGTTTTTGATATGTTCAATGATTTATTAGTTGTGTATAACACACAATGCTCATCACATCACATGCCCTCCTTAGTGCCCATCACCCAGTTACCCCATCCCCCCATTCCCCCTCCCTTTCCACACCCCTCAGTTTGTTTCCCAGACTCAAGAGTCTCATATGGTTTGTCTCGCTCTCTGATTTCTTCCCATTCAGTTCCCCCCACCCCTGTTGTCCTCTGCACTATTCCTTCTGTTCCAGATATGAGTAAAACCATATAATAGTTGTCTTTCTCTGATTGACTTATTTCAATTAGCATAATATCCTCCTGTTCCACCTATGTCAATGTAAATGGTAGATATTCATCCTTTCTGATCACTGAGTAATATTGGAATAACTTAACCAAGAAGGTGAAAGACCTATATTCTGAAAACTGTAAAGTATTGATGCAAGAAAGTGAAGATGACACAAAGAAATGGAAAACATTCCATGCTCATGGACTGGAAGAACAAATATTATTAAAATGTCTATACTATCCAAAGCAATCTACACATTTGGTGTAATTCTTATCAAAATACCTGCAGCATTTTTCATAGACTAGAACAAATAATACTGAAATTTGTATTAAACCACAAAAGATCCTGAATAGCCAAAGCAATTTTGAAAAACAAAGACAAAACTGAAGGCATCACAATCCCAGATTTCAAGATATATTACAAAGCTGTAGTAATCAAAGCTGTATAATATTGGCACAAAAACAGACACATAGATCAAAGGAACAGAATAGAAAGCCCTAGAATACACCCAGGATTTTATGGTCAGTTAATCTATGACAAAAGATGTAAGAATATACAATGGGGAAAGGACAGTCTCTTCAACAAATGGTATTGGGGAAACTGGACAACTACATGCAAAATAATGAAACTGAACCACTTTCTTTCACCACATGCAAAAACAAACTCAAGAGGGATTGAGAACCTAAATGTGAGACTTGAAACCATAAAATTCCTAGTAGAAAACAGAGATAGTAATTTCTTTAACATTGGCTGTATCAACTTTTTTCTAGCTATGTCTCCTAAAGCAAGGGAAACAAAAAAATAAATAAACTATTGGGACTACGAATATCTTTCTTTTGCACAGCAAAGGAAACATCAACAAAACAGAAAGCTTATGAAATGGAAGAAGATATTTGCAAATGATATATGCAATAAGAAGTTAATCTTCAAAATATATAAAGAACTTATACAACTCAACATCATAAAAACAAATAATCCAATTTAAAAAATGGGCAGAAGACATAAATAGACATTTTCCCAAACAGATACAGATGGCCACAGACACATGAAAAGATGCTCAACATTACTAATTATTAGGTAAATACAAATCAAAACCACAATGAGATATGATCTCACACCTGTCAGAATAGCTAAAATGAAAAGCACAAGAATTATACAGTGTTATATTAGTTTCTGGTGTACAATATAGTGATTCAACAATTCTATACAATACTCAGTGCTCATCACAGTGAGTGCACTCTATCCCCTTCAACTATTTCACCATATGTTAATTATACTGGAATTTAAAAGATAAATACAAATTTTAAAAACACAAGAAACAGCAAGTGTTGGTGAGGATATGATGAAAAAGGAACCCTCATGCACTCTTGGTGGGAATGCAAGTGGATGCAGCCATTGTTGAAACAGTATGGGGGTTTCTCAAGAAATTAAAAATAGAATTATCATATAATCAAAACAAGAATTATTATATGATCCAGTAATTCCACAACTGGGTAATTACCCAAAGAAATGAAAACACTAATTCAAAAAGATATATTTACCCTTATGTTTGTTGCAGCATCATTTACAAAAGCCAAGACATGAAAGCAACCCAAGTGTCCATATATCTATAAAGAACAAACTGGTGGTTGCCTGAGGGGCCCTGCATGGGGGGATGGGTGAAATAGGTGAAGGGGATTAAAAGTACACTTAGGGTGTTGAACACTGGGAAATGTATAGAATTGTTGAATTACTATATTATACACCTGAAACTAATATAACACTGTATGTTAATAATACTTGAATTAAAAATAAATTTATAAAATAAAAAAATAAATTAGAAAGATCTAAAATAAGCAACCCAACTTGACACCTCAAAAAAATAGAAAAAGAACAAATAAAGTCCAAAGTTAGCTGAAGAAAAGAAATAAAAAATCAGAGCAGAAAAAATGAAATAGGGACTAGAAAAAAAACAGAAAGGATCAATAAAACTAAGAGCTGGTTTTTTGGAGATAAATGAAATTGACAGAACTTTAGCTAGAGTAACTATAAAAAAGAGAGAAGACTCAAATAAATAAAATGAGATTTGAAAAAGGAGATATCACACTGATACTATGAAATACGTAGGATTATGAGCCAACTATGAACAAGTACATGTCAACAGAATTAGATAATCTAAAAGAAATTGATGAATTCCTAAAAAGACATAACTTACCAAGACCGAATGAGGAAAAAATAGAAAATCTAAATAGACCAATAACATGCAAAGAGATTGAATCAGTAACCAAAAATTTCCCAACACAGACATCTTCAGGACCAGATGGCTTTCCTGGTATATTATACCAAAAATGTAAAGAATTAATATCAATCATTTTCAGACTCTTCAAAAAAATTGAAGAGGAGGGAACACTCCCAAAATCATTCTACAAGGTCAGCATTACCATGATAGCAAAGCCAGATGAGGACACTACAAGAAAAGAAGACTATAGGCCACTACCTTGATGAATATGGATGCAAAAATTATGAACAAAAAATAGCAAACTGAATTCAAGAACACATTTAAAGGCCATGAACACATGGATTTTATCTCTGGGATGCAAGGATGTTTCAACATATGCAAAACAATAAATGTAATACATCACATTAATAAATGAGAGAAAAAACACATTACCATTGCAATAGATACAGAAGAAGCATTTGAGAAAGTACGACACCCTTTCATGTTAAAAACCCTTAACAGATTGGTTATAGAAAGAATATACTTCAACATATTAAAGGCTGTACATACACAACAAATCCACAGGTAATATTAGACACAATAGTAAAGAATTGAAATCTTTTCCTCTAAGAACAAAACAAGAATTGCCACTCTCACCAGTCTTACTCCAGATAGTACCAGAAATCCTAGCTAGGGCAATTAAGCAAGACAAAGAAGTAAAAGACATCCAAATTAGAAAGGAAAAAGTAAAAAAATGTCATTATCTGCAGATGATGCAATTTTGCATACAGAAAATCCCAAAGAGTCAAACCAAAAAACTATTAGAACTAATCAACAAATTTCAGTCAAGTTGCAGAATATAAGATTGATACAGAATTCAGTTGCAATTCTATGCACTAACAATGAAATATCTGAGAAAGAAATGAAGAAAACTATTCCACTCACAATAGCATTAAAAACAATAAAATGTCTAGGAATAAATTTAACCAAGGAGGTGAAATATTTGTACAGTAAAAACCAAGACTTTGTTGAAAGAAATCTAAGAAGACACATAAATGGAAAGACATGCCATGTTTATGCACTGCAAGAATTAATATTGTTAAAATGTTTATTCCACCAAACATCATCTATAGAGTCAGTGCAATTCCCAACAAAATACCAGAAACATTCTTTATAGAAATAGAATGAAACAATCCTATAATTAGTATGGAATGACAAAAGGCCACAAATAACTAAAGAAATATTGAGAAAAAAGAACAATACTGGAGGTATCACACTTCCTGATTCCAAACTATACTATGAAGCTATAGTAATAAAATCAGTATAGTATTGGCATACAAAGAGACACATAGACCAATGGAACAGAATACAGAGACCAAAACTAAAGCCCTGCATATATGGTCAACTAATATCTGACAAGGGAGCCAAGAAAACACAATAGGGAAAGATAGTCTCTTCAACAAATGGTGCTGGGAAAACTGGATAAACACATGCAAAATAAATGAAATTGGACCCATATCTTACCAACTCACAATAATTAACCTGAAATGGAGCAAAGACTTAAACATAAGACCTGAAACAATAAATTTCCTAGAAGAAAACATAGGGAAGAAGCTCCTTGACATTGGTCTTGGCAATGATTTTTTGATTGACACCAAAAGCTCAAACAACAAAAACAAAAATCAACAAATGATACTGCATCAAACTTAAGAGCTCTTAACAGCAAAAGAAGCAATTAACAAAAAAGAAAATCTATAGAATTGGAACATTTTGCAAACTTATATTGGATAAGGGGTTAATATCCAAAATATATAAATAACTAATATAAGTCAATAACAAAAAAATCTAATTAAAAATCTAATTAAAAAATGAGGAACTAAATAGACATTTTTCCAAAGACATCCAAAGGGCCAACAGGTACACAAATCTCACATGTTAGAACGGTTATTATCAAGGAGACAAGAGATAAGAAGTGTTTGTGAGGATGTGGGGAAAAAAAAAGAGAACTTTTGTACACTGTTGGTGTACAAATATAGGTCAACCAAATGATTCAGCAATTCAACTCCTGGGTATATACCAAAGGAAATGAATACAGGATATTGAAGGGATATATTAACTCCCATGTTTATTGTAGCATTATTCACAAGAGCCAAACTATGGAAACAACTTAAGTGCTTATCAGTGGATGAACAAATACAGATGTGGGGGTATGAATAATATATATATGAATATTATTCAGCCATGAGAAACAAAGACATCCTGCCATTTGTAACAACATGGATACACTTCGAGGGCATTATGCTAAGTCAAATACTTCAGAGTGTGAAAAACAAATGCTAGGAAATATATTCAATGGTATTATAATGCTGTTATAATAGTGTTGCATGGTGACAGATGGTAGCTACACCTGCGGTTAGCATAGCATAATGTATAGAACTGTTGAATCACTCTGCTGTATACTTGAAACTACTGTAACATTGTGTGCCAACTATACTCAAAGGCAAAAAAATCACTTATATGTGGATTCAAAAAAAGCCAAAACTCGTAAAAAGAAAGAGGGGATGTGGACAGATGGTTTTTAAGAGTACAAACTTGCAACAAGTAGTAACCAAGTCTTAGAGATTTAATTTCCAGGATAGCAAATATAGACAGCAATATTTTATTATAATCATCAAAGTTGCTAAGAAAGTAGAACTTAATTATTCCAACTACTGAAAAGAAATGATAATTATGTGTTGGGTAGTGGGGCTAATTATCTCTACAGTGGCAATCATATTACAATATATAAATGTAGCAAATGAAAAAAAAAGAATCACTGGACAGGATCAATGTCATTATAAATATGACAAATATCAATAAAAATTATCAAATCTTTGTAACAGAGAAAAATATTAAAAATAAACTGAGTATCAGAGGCCTATGGAATAATATCAGAGGGTGTGACATTTAGGTCATTGGATTCTCAAAAAAGGAGAAAAAAGATATTGCCACAAAAAATTTTTGAAGAAATTATGTTCAAAACCTGCCCAAAGAGGCTAGGAGCAAGATGGTGGAGGACTAGGAGACATGGATTTCGTCTCTTCTCAGGAATTCAGCTGGATAGGGATCAAACCATTCTGAACACCTACAAACTCAACAGGAGATCGAAGAAAAGAAGAGCAACAACTCTCTCATCAGAAAAGTGACCACTTTCTGGAAGGTAAGACGTGCGGAGAAGTGAATCCGAGGCGATATTCGGGAGGATAGACGGCGGGGGAGGGGCCCCCGTCGGCCGCTTCTGGCAAGTGATAGAACCATGGAGCACAAAATCGGAACTTTTAAAAGTCTGCTCCGCTGAGGGACGTCACTCTGGTGGCTAAGCGCGGGGTGGAACCCTCCGGGACAGTGTGGTCTTAGGACCCTTGGGGTCACAGAAAGACCGGGGGTGCCTGAGTGTGGCAGAGCTCCCAGGTAACGGAGCAGGGAAGCCGGCTGCAGAGGCGGAGCCCAGGCGCGGGCTCTCAGCTCGGGGTTGCCATAAACCGTGATCCGCGGCACAGTCGGGCCCCCGCTCCTCCAGCAGGGACCCAACAAGCGGCAGATCCGGGGAGACTCAC